>NW_027262123.1:0-42656 GCF_902827115.2 Pseudochaenichthys georgianus | reverse complement strand
CACACCAATGCAATGCAGGTGGAAGTATTCAGATACCTTCATTGTGTGAACACTAAAGCCAGACAGGACGAACACACCAAAGTTGATTAGCATCCTAGTTACTATCCAGCTGTATACTACTAAGGTATTGAAGATATTTGCCCCCCCCCTCTCCTCAGGCTGCTGTATAAAGCCATCGATGCTAACGGGGAGAACACTGGTCCGATCTACAACTACCGCGTGGAGATCTCCATTTTCTTCATCGTCTACATCATCATCATCGCCTTCTTCATGATGAACATCTTCGTGGGTTTCGTCATCATCACCTTCAGAGAGCAAGGAGAGCAGGAGTACAAGAACTGCGAGCTCGACAAGAACCAGGTAAAAAATCATACTCATGGAAAATATCATACCATACAAATCAGTAATACTTAGAGGTGGGGGGGGGGTAGGTAATTCACTTCAGAAACACTTTGTTATATTGCATGGAATGCTCTCAACATCCCGATAGCAATGAATATATTAAATGCTTTGACAACAAATACATAAATAAATATCATCAGTGGAAGCCGTGGCGCCGTAAAAAGCACGACCAATCATCTGAGCCGGCCCGGCTAAAGTAACTGGATGGCCTACCTGCCTGTCAGCCTTCCATCTGGGCACAAACTTATCTCGTGCCCTCATTGGTCATGTGCGCGTTCGTGTGTGAGGAGGAGGGGCTCTGTGAGGAAGTGGCAGATTTGTTTCGGCTGTGTATTTTCAAATTCTAGCGCACTCGAGCTGCTTTCTCCATTCTTACCTCCCCCACCTTTAAATGTCTGATCATTTCTGAAATTAATTGTATTCAGATCAACCCTTTCTCATTTCAATGGACTGCTATTTTTGTAGGTTTTCATATTTTAAAAAAATGCATTTATTTATAGAAAAAGATGAACTACCTGGAAGATTGGCAGATTCTGAGCATCTTTAGAATGTAATTGTATGAAAGTGTGTTTGAGTTAATATATAATAATATATGATAATACAGTCTTTGCAATAAAGGTCACCTATTGTGCAACATCCTCTTCTTCGTGTCTCTTCTACATCAACATGTGTCCCCTCTTCTCCATGTCTCTTCTACATCAACATGTGTCCCCTCTTCTTCATGTCTCTTCTACATCAACATGTGTCTCCTCTTCTTCATGTCTCTTCTACATCAACATGTGTCTCCTCTTCTTCATGTCTCTTCTACATCAACATGTGTCCCCTTTTCTTCATGTCTCTTCTTCATCAACATGTGTCCCCTCTTCTTCATGTCTCTTCTACATCAACATGTGTCCCCTCTTCTTCATGTCTCTTCTACATCAACATGTGTCCCCTCTTCTTCATGTCTCTTCGACATCAACATGTGTCCCCTCTTCTCCATGTCTCTTCTACATCAACATGTGTCCCCTCTTCTTCATGTCTCTTCTACATCAACATGTGTCCCCTCTTCTTCATGTCTCTTCTACATCAACATGTGTCCCCTCTTCTCCATGTCTCTTCTACAACAACATGTGTCCCTTCATCTTCATGTCTCTTCTACATCAACATGTGTCCTCTCTTCTTCATTTCTCTTCTACATCAACATGTGTCCCCTCTTCTTCATGTCTCTTCTACATCAACATGTGTCCCCTCTGTGGAAAGAGACTCTGAAAGTTTCAGGAACAAAGATTCTCTCTCTTTTTGATCAATTTCTATAAAAACCTGTCTGAAAATGAGCTGATCAGATTTTGGACACAGACAGTAACAGACAGAGAATCAGCACTTTGGAAACAGGGCTGAAACAGAGGGGATTATGGGTAATGCTGCAATGATCTGTTTGGTGTTTGGAGCCAATCAGAGACAGGCTCTGTATAAATCTGAGAGCTGTAATACATTGATGAATAACAGTATAATAGGGGACCTTTAAAACATGTATGTTGTCCCCTGTCCTCCGTGTGCAGCGTCAGTGTGTGCAGTACGCTCTGAAGGCCCAGCCGCTGAAGCTCTACATCCCCAAGAACCCGGTCCAGTACAAGTTCTGGTCCATCATCAACTCCTCCGTCTTCGAGTACGTCATGTTCCTCCTCATCCTGCTCAACACCGTCACTCTGGCTGTCCAGGTAAACACACACACACACACACACACACACACACACACACACACACACACACACACACACACACACACACACACACACACACACACACACACACACACACACACACACACACACACACACACACACACACACACACACACACACACACACACACACACACACACACACACACACACACACACCTACTTATACTGTACAAACAACACAAGAAACCACATGTAAAACTTGTATGTGAAGTTCATTATAAAATTGCACAAAACTGTTGTTTATCACAAACCAACCAACATATTTTATTTTTCATAAACCTAAATACGTTCAAATGTACAGAATTCGTGGTCTTTAAAACTGCACAATAAATGTATTAGATAAAACTGTTCTGTTGACTGTGACTGTGAACCCTTTATGTAAAGACATTGAAGAAGTAATAAAGGTTATGGATCCTTGTTGCATTTAACTGCCTTGTGTTAATTGTATGTCCCCTGAAGTAATGTATACATGGTATGTGTGTGTGTGTGTGTGTGTGTGTGTGTGTGTGTGTGTGTGTGTGTGTGTGTGTGTGTGTGTGTGTGTGTGTGTGTGTGTGTTTCGTGTCCCTTAGCACTATGAGCAGTCTAAAAACTTCAGCCACATCATGGACATCCTGAACATGGTGTTCACGGGTCTCTTCACGATGGAGATGCTGCTGAAGCTGCTGGCTCTCAGACTCAGGGTGAGCAAAACAAACGCCCCTGGGGAGAAAGCCTGATATATTGACTTTAATTAGTACTTCATTTACTTACATTTTCACTTCATTATTATTAGTTCTTACTTGTAATTCTAACTCACTTATTTATTGCTTAATTTAATGTATTCATTAATTTAATTACTTAGGTGTGTTTATTATTTTTCCTCATTTACTTAATTGAATACTTTATTTTTGCAGCATTACTTTATGGACGCCTGGAACTCATTCGATGCTCTGATCGTGGTTGGCAGCGTCGTCGACATCGTAGTTACTGAGTTCAGTGTGAGTACTCAAACACAACTTTAATTATTTTCCGCCATCAGGTAAAACCATCACATTGAGTTTGGTCATTTAGTACTTCAGCAGAGGTTATCAGGGGTCGGCAACCCGCGGCTCTCGGCTCTTTAAGCCCTCTGCTCTGGCTCCCTTGAGCTTAGACAACAATAAGAAGGAAATAAAACCAAAATGTTTGTCGGACTATTTATATTTTGTTGCGTGGTTGAAAATGTTTCATATCATGTATTTTGAGGTAATACTGGGACACATAAATAAAAAACAAAACGTCAACTACAACATGCGTCACATCCTGCTGCGGTCCCGCGCGAGCGCCTTTTCTTGCAGGTGAATATCCTGACCCCCGGCTCGACGATCGGAGGAACACAGAGGGTTTAATTCTGCGTGGTTAGAGTTATCTGCTTTCACAGCAAGCGATGCTGGCTTACCGCTATGTTTGATATGCGGAGAGAAGTTGTCAAAGGTACTGCCGCCTTTACGTAGGTCAACCCGGGAGAGGAACACAGCTGACGATCTTCAGTCATAATTCAATCAGTTAACTATTTTTAGGGTGCAGCTATGTTTTATTTATTTCAAAGTGGGCCCATTTTAATTATATTCATTTTCTTCAAATGTGCAGAGGACTCCCCAATTGCTGTGTGGATTTATTTTAAAGTTGGTCTGTTTTTGAATTCTCCTTATAAGAGTTCTTTGTTTATTATTAGAGGTAAACAGTTTTATATAATGTAATAAATAAGAAATGCAAAAAAAATGTAGTTTTTGTCTATGATGTAACAATATATACAACTTTATAGGCTATCAAATATGTGTTGCTGCTCCAAACAATTGGTGGAAAAGGGGGCAAAATGGCTCTTTGGGTCAAAAAGGTTGCAGACCCCTGGGTTATCATATTTTAGGTGTTTCCATTGAATGGAGCATGCTGCCCTCTGCTGTTTACTGAGAGGAATAACTTCATTTCATTCTCAATCATTTTCTACGTTTGTTCACTTTATACCACAAACAATATTAATATTTAATTTGTATTTGTTCCGTTCACGGTATGCAAAACTTAATGTATAACAATTAATTACAAAACATGTCTCTATAGACACACCATAGCCTAAAAATACATATACCTAAAGGACTTAGTCATTGTGCTCTCAATCATGCTGTTGTTTTGAGGTTAATACATTGATAATAACTAAATGTTAGTCCACTGAGGCAGGTGTATAATGATAATAATAATGAGAGGATAACAATAACTTTCCCCCTCTCTCCCTCCCTCTCGTCTCCCCCTCAGAGTGGGGAGGACAGCTCTCGGGTGTCGATCACCTTCTTCCGCCTGTTTCGAGTCATGCGATTGGTCAAACTGCTGAGTAAAGGCGAAGGAATCCGGACGCTGCTGTGGACCTTCATCAAATCACTGCAGGTCAGGAGGCGGGGCCAATGTCAAGGGGGCGGGGCTAACAGGAAGCTGCCTTGCTTTAGGGCACAGTGGCAGAGAGCAGTTTAACTTGTTTCCCTCTTCTACCTTCTTCAGGCTTTGCCGTACGTCGCTCTGCTCATCGCCTTGATTTTCTTCATATACGCTGTCGTCGGGATGCAGGTGAGTTCAGAGGGGATCCTGCAGGGGGCGCTCTCATCGAAAACACATCAAGAGCCATGACTTCTCATTGAGAGTAGTTCCAGTTTAGAGTTGTTTTACGAACATTGTACAGCTCATTAAGAGGAAAACAACATTTGGTGGCTTCTAGAGAATTGATTAAAAAACTATTATGGGTTTATGTTTTTCATGTCAAAAAGTAATTATTTCTGAACACTGGTAAACATGAAACGAAGAGTTGCTGCCAGATCTCAGAAATATCTAAAAATGAGCGTTTAGTTCAACTATCTTGTGAATTCAGCTACAAAAAATTAAGGAAAAGTAATTCTATGAAGTGTTTCGCTCAAAATACCAAACAGATCACCCATTCTAGCCATGCCTCATATCCCTTTATTTCACTTCCTGTTTCAAAAGTGCTGATTTTGGGTAAAGCTTTAAAAAAATAGATACAAAATAAAAAAGGAGGAGTCTGAGCTCATGCGGGACCCGGCAGCTACCGTCTAAACTAAATGCTGCCGTGATGAAACGCCATATCATGGATTATCAAGGATTCTCTCTGAAACAGTTTGGAGCTCAAAGGCTTTCTCTCTTGCCGGTTACACCACAAGGTGAGTTCCTTTCTACTTCCTGCTTCTTCACACACATGCTCTCCAGTACAGGTTAGCTCTGAGTGTTAGCGATGCTAATGTAAACACAGACCATATTACGTCCAAAACAGTCGGGCATTGTTTCTGTTAGCAACGTTTCTGATTGGCCCGTGGGTCCACATTTCAGATGTTACTTCATATCGGACGCAAATCTGGATCAGCTCCGTTGTTCCCCGTTTTTAGAGATTTGGGTACGGAGGAAAAGAGAGAGGGTTTTATTTTCTGACGCTGCGTGTGTTCCCCGACACACCGGGGATACATTTTTATGTATAAAAGACATCAAAAAGTGCATTTTGCATGATAGGTCCCCTTTAAATAACATTTGAAATACGTTTTATAACTGTGGGCGTAAATATAAAATAATAAGTACCCACTGATGAGTGAGTTGCTACTGCTGCTGTTTGTTTTTGTTGTTGTTATTATTGTTTTGTGGGTTTTATTATGTTTTATCCTTAATGTTTTGGTATGGTCTCAACTTGTAATTTCTGAAAAATATATACATATTGAAAAAAAAAACGTTTTAGGGGAGATTATTTCACAAAGTGTTGATATCTCTAAGATTTCATCAGGCTAGTTTTGGCACTAAGCTAGTTTATCTATGTGATGGAGCTTCCTGCAGTTTATGAACAGCTCATATGTAAATACTTGGCTCACTTCTATACTTACTGAGCCCTTCGGTTTTAACGAGACTGAGTTTGAAATTCTACACGAGCTGCAGTTGATTCTCTAACTTTTTTACGCTGTCTCTTTGTCTGACAGACGTTCGGGAAGGTAGCGATGCAAGATTACACTCAGATCAACAGAAACAACAACTTCCAGACGTTTCCTCAGGCTGTTCTCCTCCTCTTCAGGTCAGATATTCCTCCTCCTCCTCCTCCTCCTCCTCCTCCTCCTCCTCCTCCTCCTCCTCCTCCTCCTCCTCCTCTTTCTATAACACTGAAAACATGAACTCGCTGATCTCCTCTTACAGCTCTGGACAGACTCAGATCATAATTACATTATCAATGTTCTGTTGTCAGTGGGCAACATATTCTTTCCTAGATGTGATTGTGAAAACTAAACTCATCTTCCAGTTGCATTGTGGGAAATGTAGTCTAACATTATCCATACCTGCTGCTCTGAGTTATATTTCCAATCTATCTCAGAACTTCATGAAGTATTTTGTTCAATGATAACTATTTTTATGATATTTAACTACACAAATATAGGTATTTTACCTGTGTGTGTGTGTGTGTGTGTGTGTGTGTGTGTGTGTGTGTGTGTGTGTGTGTGTGTGTGTGTGTGTGTGTGTGTGTGTGTGTGTGTGTGTGTGTAGGTGTGCCACAGGTGAGGCGTGGCAGGAGATCATGCTGGCCAGTCTTCCAGGTAAACGCTGTGACCCCGAGTCAGACTTCGAACCAGGAGAAGAGTTCAGCTGCGGCAGCTCCTTCGCCATCGTTTATTTCATCAGCTTCTTCATGCTGTGTGCTTTCCTGGTTAGTACACACACACACACACACACACACACACACACACACACACACACACACACACACACACACACACACACACACACACACACACACACACACACACACACACACACACACACACACACACACACACACACACACACACACACACACACACACACACGAGTATTTCAGAATAACAATGTGGTAATGTAGCTGTATTAACACACACTGACTGTAATGTCTCTTTAAGATCATCAACTTGTTTGTCGCCGTCATCATGGACAACTTTGACTATCTGACACGTGATTGGTCGATTCTGGGACCCCATCACCTGGACGAGTTCAAGAGGATCTGGTCCGAATACGATCCAGAGGCCAAGTATGTTCGTTTTCAGGGTTCAACATTTTAGCCTTGCTTAGCACATGTAGTGTCTTCTTTATCATTCAAAATGTATTTTCTTTCCTCAGGGGCCGTATAAAACACCTGGACGTTGTTGCTCTGCTCAGGAGGATTCAGCCTCCTCTGGGTTTTGGGAAACTCTGTCCTCACAGAGTGGCTTGCAAGGTAAAATATACTGCACTCTATACTGTAGGTTGTGTATTAAACAAGTTGGACTGGATGGATGTAATGTAGGAACAATGGGCCTCATACACAAATATCTTTCTAAGTTTATCATCTAATGTTTTTAAGAAAAGTCTACATCAGATTCATGACGTGTTCCTGAACCGCAGAATTGTTCGTAACTGTGTCCTTAAAATGATAAATCCCATTATTCTTCTAAATTAAAGTCCATGCCAGTCGATGCAACACGTCCAAATTAAAGTCTTATGTGAGAATAATTACAAAATATAAAACATTTGTGAAGTGGCTGGTGTTTGAAGCCTAATGATTAAGTGATAAGGTGTCCCACAGGGGTCCAATGTGGATCCTCTTCTTTTGTCACATCAGGCGGCAAAACTCTCGCAATAATATTTGTACATCCATCTGTCAGATATAAATAACCTGTCCTTCTCTTCTTCTCTTTCTCTCAGCGTCTCGTAGCGATGAACATGCCTCTTAACGCTGACGGGATGGTGACATTCAATGCCACGCTCTTCGCTCTGGTTCGCACTGCCCTCAAAATCAAAACTGAAGGTATCTGATCTGTTTTTTCTCATTTTAACTTCTGTTGCGGTTTTTCAAATACACATTTTCAATTCAAATGAATGTGCTTCATCAGATTAAATTAGTAAGTCTATTAGTTTTAAATCAAAAATCTTTAATGATTATTATGAGTAAACTGTTTTTGGTAGTTTTTAGTATAACACCACTTAATTGAATATCTATTGAATTACATTAAGGGATGGTATTAAGCTGAAGTGACTGGTCTTTAGGTTTCTTTGGACACATCTGTATTATTCAGCACCAAGTTGGAAATATCCCAGCTTCATAAACAAAACTACGCTGTTGACATGAACACAGCTTACAAGTTGGAAACCTGTAATTACGATAACTCTAATAGGACATGAACGCAACATTATTATGATGTATCTCTCTATCTAGGTAACCCTGACCAGGAGAACGAGGAGCTGAGGGCAATCATCAGGAAGATCTGGAAGAAGATGAAACCAAAACTACTGGACGAAGTTATACCGCCACATGAAGGTAATAAAACAACTGAAAACCCTACAACACAAGTAACTATACCACAAACACGACTGATACTCTAATAAACCATGCTACTGCTGACTGAGCTCTGTGTTGTCTTGCAGAAGAGGAAGTGACCGTCGGGAAGTTTTACGCAACCTTCCTGATTCAGGATTACTTCCGGAAGTTTAGAAAAAGGAAAGAGCAAGGAGATCTGGCTGCAGAGGCCGACGCCTCAAACCCGTCTGCTGTTCAGGTCTGTCTGCCTGTACCTGTGTGTGTCTTTCTGTAATAGTGTGTTTATTTTTTACTGTAATGGAGTGTGTGTTGTCTGTGTGTGTGTTAGCAGCTGTGTAAGGCCGGTCTGAAGACCCTGCAGGATCTGGGTCCGGAGATGCGTCTGGCTCTGAACGATGACATGGACGAAGACGATGAAAACATGATGGAGGACGAGGAGGAGATCCAGGAGAACGCAGAATATAAGGTCTGTGTGTCTGTCTGTCTCTCTGTGTGTGTGTCTGTCTCTCTGTGTGTGTGTCTGTCTCGTCTGTCTGTCTGTGTGTCTGTCTGTCTGTCTGTCTGTCTGTCTGTCTGTCTGTGTGTCTGTCTGTCTGTCTGTCTCTCTGTCTGTCTGTCTCTCTGTGTGTGTGTCTGTCTCTCTGTGTGTGTGTGTGTGTGTCTGTGTGTGTGTGTGTGTGTGTGTGTGTGTGTGTGTGTCTGTCTGTCTGTCTGTCTGTCTCTCTGTGTGTCTGTCTGTCTCTCTGTCTGTCTGTCCGTCTGTCCGTCTGTCTGTCTCTCTGTGTGTGTGTGTCTGTCTGTCTGTCTGTCCGTCCGTCTGTCCGTCCGTCCGTCCATCCGTCTGTCTGTCTCTGTCTGTGTGTCTGTCTGTCTGTCTGTCTGTCTGTAGTAAACAGCTGATCTGTCTCTGTCCCTACAGGGTGAGAACGGTTTGGGACCAGAGAAAGATCGACGAGGCTCCCTACTCACACCCACTGGTAAATAAAACATATTCTATACATATATATATACATATTGTCATACAAAAAATTATAATCATTTTAAGTCAACCTACTAATTTATTCAATAACTAATAGTGGCAGATTCTTTACTGTAAAACCAGCCTTTAAAAAATGTGTATACAAGACTTTGTGTTGCTTGTCCTACAGGTCCTGGTGGTGTGGTCGGAGAAGGCGGCGTGTCTAACGGAGGTCTGGTCCATCGGGTCGGTTCTCTCACTAAGATGCCGAATGGAAACGAACACGACGAACATCTTCGGCGTGGAGACAACGCGAGGTCGTCGTTCAATCAGCACCATCATCGCCGCCCGTCAGCGAAGAACGGCCTGGTGGACCACGGCCACAAGAGACCCTCGTATCACAAACCCATGAGGTACTGCAGAGTGAAAACAACATAGTTTAACAACATAGTTTAACACAACAGGAGTTTTTTTTTTATTAAACAAGGTGCTATAGGCTGTTTGTCAGGTGACAGGTGTACCGGCCAATCACAGTTCTTCTTTCTGCAGGAGGGACTCAAGGGACCGGTACTGGAGGAACGGAGACATGGAGGGGTACGGAGAGCAAGGATACTACAGCAGAGAGGAGGACAACGACAGCATCACCTCCAGAGACAGGTAAACGCAGATCAAAAACAAATCAGAAATACAAATAGTTTTCCAGCCTCTGTGGGATATGAGGGTTTTCTCTGATTTATACAATAATACATTGAATATCTTTCAGTTGGGCATTACAAGAAATGTAAAGACATTACCTTAGACTTTGAAAAACTGGGATAGGTATTTTTTTATTTTCTTTAAAAAAAGAATTCAAGTAGACTGGCATACACGTGTTTATCCAGATGAATTGTTAGTTGTTACTAGGGATGCATATCGTTGACTTTTTTACGATACCGATACCACTAAACGATACCGATACTCAACCAATACATATCGTGATACTTTGAAAATGTATCATCCCACAATTACTCCCATGAAGCGCTTTACGATATAGTTAACATGTCAAATGAATAATAAATTCAATTGTGGGACTTCTTGGACCTTTTATTACTGAACAAACAATGAAAAATACATAAAAAAATACATAAAAAATATGAAGAAAACCGATTATGGAATATCGTTATAGCACCGTTATAATTAATGTTAAACCTGAGATTCGACTAGAGAACAAATACATAATAGAATAATGGTCATGAGATCTCGGCATTGCACACAAACAAATCTCATCTTTAAAATCAACATTTACCTTCACTGGTGAGAGAAAACAAATCCCATCCCAGTTCATTTGTGGGACTTTTACCTTTCTAGTATTGAACAAACAATGAAAAATACATCAAATATGAAGAAAAACGATTATGCAATCTAATTTATAACACCCGCCATCACGGGCCACGGACTCACTTTTAAAATTAATTAAAAAAAAATATTTAAAAAAATATATATATATATTTGATATATATAAGTATCGAAACCGGATCTGATTTCGGTACGGTATACCGTAGCCACCAGTATCCGGTATTTCGGTAATACCGGATACCGGTATGCATCCCTAGTTGTTACAGATGTGTTACACACATTTGTGCGTGTGTGTCCTTGCAGACCTTACCCTGATGAGTATCCTCTCTACAGAGAACACTATGATGGCCACGCCCCCTACCCCGACAGTAGCTATGGTAACGGATACAACGACGTTCGGAGGACGACCCGGAGACGACTACTTCCTGCCACGCCCACAGGTGGAAATTCACTATATTTATTATATCATCAGTTAATTAAATTAAAGGGGATTAACTAAAATAAAATTATAGATTGAGATTAGAGTATTTTACACCAGATTCAAGTATTGTTTAAGATATCATTTTACATTGTTTGTCTGTTTGTCGTCTGTCAGGTCGTAAGCCTTCTTTTAACATCCAGTGTCTGAGGAGGCAGGGCAGCAGCGACGACCTGCCGATCCCCGGCACGTATCACCCCACCTCCCCACCACGCCGTGCACGTGCACAGGTAACACACACACACACACACACACACACACACACACACACACACACACACACACACACACACACACACACACACACACACACACACACACACACACACACACACACACACACACACACACACACCCCTCTTATAAGTAAAGTGTCACAAAACAATTCTATAAAAAAGCACAATATATATATACTTCCCGTCTCCTACATGGGCGTGGTCAAATATATTTATATATTTCTTTACTAACGTTAGATATATTTACACAGATAGCAAACATGTTAAGCTTCATTAAAACATTTTAGCCAACTCATTTCCAAATGTAAGTTGATGTTCGCTTCAAATTGTGAAACAGTTGGACTCACTGTAACAGAGTATGTTTCTGAGACGGACAAATCAGAAAAATTGGTCTTTAATAAAGTTATTTTCCTCCTGATTTGTGTATCTCACATGGGCCTTTTAGTGTCAGACTGGTTGGAAGATATGTGGACTTTTACTTTTGCGACCATGGGGCAAAAATAATCTGGTGTAACCCTCATCTCCATCTGTTCTTCCTCAGCACAACGTCAACAATTACGAGTCCCGTCAATCCTCCGGTCGCTCATCAGTGGCGTCTTCAGCATCCTGGGCGAACCCGTGTCCTCGCCGCGGACGCCTACTCTACGCTCCTCTCATCCTGGTGGAGGAGGAAGGAAGCCCACCGTGGGGAGGAGGAGTAGGAGGGGGAGGAGGAGAGGGAAAGAAGGGAGGAGCAGGAAGAGGTGAAGAGACTCTAACTTAGAATGTGCTAACACTTTAGCTAACACTTGGTAAAGTAACAGTAAACTGGATGATAACATTAATTAAAAACTACAAATGTCATCAAGATAAGAAACCTCAAAGTAATAAGTTCACTTTTGTTGCTTTCCTTTATCCACAGGTGTCAATATCACTGGTGCAACACCCAGACCGGCCTGGTACGGTGGCCCTGCAGGGACATCAGGTAGGAAGGATGGATACAACTAACACACATAAGAGGCTTCTCAATTCTTAAATTTCCCCTCCTCGAGACTTAGTCCCGCCCACAGGAGATGCGAGCGGAGGACCGAGGAGGAACCATCAGTGTATCCTCGGCAGAGATGGGGTCGTTACTAAAAAAAAGTAATATATTACATATTACATATTACTTTAAAAAAAAGTAATATATTACACTACTTCGTTACTATCTACACAGTGTGCGAAAAAGTACACGTCCCACCGTCCGGGACGTGTTATTTACAATATCGGACAAGTAGATCTTTCAATTGACTTGTCCGGCGGACAAGTGACGTTTTTCGCCCCGATTTATTGACAAATTATTGATACATTCAGTTTACAAAAGGCAGAACTCATTCGAAAATTGTCCGTGTCCGCCATTGTTCGTTTAGAAATGTTAGTTTCGGTTCTGCTTGTCGATTCCTAAGGAAATGCATCTCGCCGCTTTCTGTACAGTTAGACGGGGCGGGAAGTGCAGCACAGTGGCCGGGTTGGGAAGCAAAACTCGGTTCCGAGTAGGAACAAATAACAATTGTCCGGTACCGGGATTAATAATAGTTGTGAGGACAGGAAGCGAGGCCGAGCCCGCGGACTGCAGCTCTCTCTCTATGCTCCGTATCAGCTGATCGCTGCACGGTGCAGCTCAGCGTCTCTCTCTCTTTCTACACACAGCGGATCCGCAGCCCGTTTAACAGCCTCATCTTTGTCAAACTTTCTTATGTTCCTTCTCTAACACGTAATGAAGGTTATTAAGCGTTTTAGCTCCTGTGTTGTTAATATTGACCCATTTCCTTTATGAAGCAGCCTCCCTCCCTGTGTCCTCGCGCTGTCCTCACATCCCCGGACCCCCAGACTCGGAGGAGCACAGGGATGTCAGTATTGTTTATGAAGCAGGGTATAGAAAGTACATTATTGAGATGAAAATACTATTTATTTACTTTTACAAACAGTGCGCAGCTGGGCAGCTGCTGCTGTGTGTTGCAGGACGTGTGTAAGCGTGCAAGCGTCTTTGAGCTGTAGAAAAGCGCTAGGCCTATACTGTAGGCTATACATATAATGTATTATTATTATTATTAGGTTATGTCCTATGTGTTGGACATGTGTGGTTGGACTGTGTCTCCCAGCAGGCTGCAGTGTAGCATCAGAGGACACTGGGCCAATCGTACATTCTCAAACTGCACCACTTAGAACTAACTAAACAATGCAGAGATTATTTTTATATAATTGTATTCAATAACCGTAAGAAATTAAACAGTATGAAGTGATTTGTAAATGGGAATACAGATTTGACTTAACGTTTTCATAAATATATTTTTCTCCCAGTTTGACTTATTTTTACCCTCTCAAAGAACCGGAATAGAGAACCGAAAATAACCGGAATCGAAAAGCAGAACCGGAATCGTTAAAATCCAAACGATACCCAACCCTATGTGTAATGCAGTAAAATCTTACCGCTCACTTACGTTAGCGGTGTCGTAAAAACCGTGGGAAAATGTAAAATACGATGGCGAAGAAGAAGATTCCAGTGACCCCAATTTTTGTCCATTCTGGACAAGTGAAAAATGTATTCGGACAAGTACATTGCCAAACTCACTTGTCCATGGACAAGTACTCTCTAAAAACTTTTTCTCACACTGCTACATAAAGTAATTTGTTACTTTACTCGTTACTTTACTCGTTACTTTACTCGTTACTTTATTCGTTACTTTACTCGTTACTTTACTCGTTACTTTACTCGCAGGGCCGGCCCGCCCCTCCCTACAGGCAGATCACGCAGACTGCTAAAGTTTCAAATGTTCTCTTTAGTTCAGTTTCCATTGTCGCATAAGACTGATCCAGATAGCTCCTGAATGTTTTCCTATCTGACCGTGGCTGTCCTCTGTCTCCTGCTATCTGACCGTGGCTGTCCTCTGTCTCCTGCTATCTGACCGTGGCTGTCCTATCTGACCGTGGCTGTCCTCTGTCTCCTGCTATCTGTATATTTTGCGCAGTCTATCTCTGCTCACGCTGTTGCGTCAGCGTGTTCTCCTGCGTGTTGGCCATGTGTTGCACTGGAGCCAGACTTCAGCCGAGCACGTACGAACTGCGGATGCGTGAGTGGCAATAACTCTCCTTACCAGCAGGCAGCGGTAGTGTGTATTCGTCATTCAAAACAAGCAACAACCGGAAAACAGAGAAGAAGAACTACGTGTGTGTGTGTGTGTGTGTGTGTGTGTGTGTGTGTGTGTGTGTGTGTGTGTGTGTGTGTGTGTGTGTGTGTGTGTGTGTGTGTGTGTGTGTGTGTGATATAAATAAACAACAGCTATGTGCGTTAGCTTCACCTAGCATGTGTTCTTTGCAGGTGTTTGTTGAGGTTTGATTATGACTGATTTTAGAAAGTAACGAAGTAACGCGTGTCGGGGCAATGTTAGTAACTGTAGTGTGATTACTGGATTATAAAAGTAGCGCGTTACACTACTCCGTTACCGACAAAGTAATATTATTACAGTAACGCGTTACAAAGTAACGCGTTACACCCAACTCTGATCCTCGGTTATAGCTCCTCCAGAGAGCCTCCTCGACGCCCGATCCTCGGTGTGCATTTAGAGAAATGAGACGTCCTTCAAAATGGCGCGCTGAAATTCATTTCCGGGTCACTACCGGAGGTCCGAGGAGTCGAGGAGGGGACATTTGAGTATTGAGAAGCCTCTATAGAGCAAACTGGCATCGACACCTGCATGCTTTCTAATGGCCAGCAGGGGGCAACTCCACAAAGAAGTGCGATTTTATAGAAGTCTATGAGAAAATAACCCTAGTTCTAAATTGATTTATTAACTCAGTGAACAATTTTCTGACAAGTTTATTGTCTCAACTACTACTTGAGAATCTTCTTTCATTCAACATGGTGTTTATTCTGTACACGATGCATCCATATAGAGCAACATGTACGATAAATCAGGGTAAATGGGAGATACAGAGGACAGCGCTCGATAGTAGCACTGTAGAAACAAGAGACACATGAAATTGTATTGATATCCATTAATTGAATCTATTTTTTGTCCCTCAAAAAGGGCCGGGGTCATGACTAGTGGGATATATGTGTCGGTCTATGCTGGAGTTAAAAATGGAAACAATTCTCACACACAATTATGAGTATGTCTCTTTATCGTGCATTTGAATGTTTGATATGTTGTTGCAGCTCCTCCACCGTACCGAGCGTACACCACCCTCAGAGTTCCTTCACAACTCGGCGCTCAACTCACCGAGAAACGAGGATCAGCCGACAGTCTGGTGGAGGCGGTGAGGAAACGATGCTATTAAGATAGTATTAGCTGCAGGCACATTTAGCAGCAACAGCAATAAGAGTGAAACACAGGATATGAATGGTAACAGTAGATGAGAGTACATCAGTGGCGGAGCTAGGGGGTGGCTACTCGGGCTCAAGCTCCGGATGTTTTCTGAAAAGCTCCGAATGTTTCACTTAAAGCAAGTTTCTTTTTTTTTTTAAACGTCTCGTGAGTAATGTGCAGTACCAGAGTCCAACAGAGTGGCAGCAGCTGCAGGACAGTAGCCTGCGTACTACGTAGCCTTCCCTGCCCTGAAGAAGAAGTGATCCTTCGTTAGCGTGAAGAGTCTGCTTTATGCGCTCCGTAGTAGCCCCGCTGCGAGGCTCCGGCGAGTTCACAGTTAGGCCCCCCCCCCCCCCAACAATTTAAAAATTCTGGCCAATCCCCGGATCTTCTACAATCCTAAATCCGCCACTGGTGTACATCACTGTTGGAAAAAGTACTTACAACCTTTACTTAAGTAAAAGTACAGATCCTATGTCTTAATTTCAAAATGTTACTTCAGTAAAAGTACAAAAGTATCAGCATCACAAAATACTCAAAGTACAAAAAGTACTCATTCTGCACTCATTAAGTATAATACTCGAGTATATGCACTTCCAACCACTGGTGTACATAAATACAGATATAAGTGAAGACAATTACGAGTAAATATAGATATAAGTGACAATTACGAGTAAATATAGATACATGTCTTAGAGCAAGTACGGGTACATATTGATCAGTAAAATCGAACTTTCTTACTGATTCTTTGCTCTGCTCTCCGCAGGTTCTGATCTCCGAGGGTCTCGGTCTCTACGCTCGGGATCCGAAGTTTGTCGCGTTTGCAAAGCGGGAGATCGCCGACGCGTGTCACATGACGGTTGACGAAATGGAGTCGGCCGCCAGCGATCTGCTCGGCTCGGGGAACCCGTCTCTCCTCGCTAACGCCGCCGCGGACCCAGCCATGCTCTACAGCGACGAGGAGCCAATCAGAACGGCCCGCGAGGAGGACGAGCTAGCTGACGAGATGACCTGCGTGACATCGTTTTGACGGGCTGACGACCAATCAGAAAAAAGACTGCGAAAGGCGTCAGAGATTGGCAGGACATTTGACCAATCAGGTCAAAGAAGAGAGAAGAGGGCGGAGTTTAATGGATATTTAATGCTGAGATTTGTGAGAAAAACGATGGAAGATGGCCGCCAGCAGAGAGTGACTCAGCGCTGTTGTGCCGCCATAAAGACGCATCTCGTTTGGTAACGCTATGAACGTCGCTTGGCTGCACAGAATCACACTTTACCCACAATGCATTGTTTGACAAGTGTTGTCGTGTTATTATTTATAATTCCCGAAAAGTAACCACCGTTACTGTCAGCCAGCTAAAGAAAGATTAGCATTGTGCCGCAACTGATTAGCTTGAAACTGCCTCCTCTGCCTCAAAGAACAGCACTATAATAACCGCTATATATTAAGTCACTCACTCAGCAGCGTTGGGTTGTGTTGTGGCATTTTGCAGACACACTGTGACGATTTGATTAGTGTTAACATAAGCAGTGGACTGGCAGGAGATCAGCTATGCTCCCGGGGCCCTATATTTGTGATTCAAACTAGCACTGTAAGGGAATGGCTATTTTTAAGGCTTTAATTGCAAAAGAATGAAGTGAGTTGGACGAATCAAATGGAGTTTACATTTGGTACAAATCAGCCACTGAGGAGAAGTCATGGTACAAGTGGGCTTGACACAAATTGGGGTTGCATTGACGAGCATTTCATCATTAGACTATGAGCTCTACATGATGAACTGTTTACATGGCTGACACATGTTCCACGTTTACATGCAACCTGGCTTACTCCAATTCAAATGCCCCACGTATAGCCCCTTTAAATACATTTTATTTACCTATTTTTTCAACTGCAGCCATGTTTCTCCCATGGTATACCCTTGTTACCATTTTGAAAAACTGTATCTGTTATTGCTGTAAAAACCCCATCGAAATACATATTCTGAATGCGCTGTATACATGTCCAAAGAAAAACTCCTAAAACCAGAGTAGTATTGGCCTATCTGAAGTGTAATCCTGAAATATTGTGAATAATAGTGAGATATTATAATAGTGAAATATGAGTGACAAGACACTTTCTAATTTAAAATAAGGATGAAAGTCAACAGTGACCAGTGTGAATGAATGCACAGGTGTTCAGCGTGATTCTGTCAGCTGAGCTTCGATCGTTCAGATGTGTTTTTATATCAGGATCTCTGATGTATTTAAATGCTGTAAAACGTGTTGAACTGCCTGCTCTGTGACTCGCAGAGTGGTGTGTGGAGGAATATACTTCTCATATTTTATTAATGTGTATTTTTATTCTCATAAATGAAGGCGTTCAGACGATGAACTGTAAAATACTTTTCTGTCTCTTTGTTGTTTTTTTTATCGCAGAGGAGAGTGTTTGTTCAGTGTGTTCAGATTTTCTTTTTTAAATGTTTGATACTTTTTATTCTAACAGAGAGAACTGAATGTTTTTTTTGTTTGTTTGTTTGTTTTAATTCTGGACGGCAGACAGTCCGGTGTTGTTTATGTCTTGTCTGGATCTTCGTGTTTCCGTCATCTTTTAGCTTTTCTTTCCAACAGTTCGGAGAGTTTCCAGTTAAGGGTTTTTTAATACCACGCCTGGATTACCCCAAAATACATCTGCAGATGCCGCGTTCAGCCTGAGAAACAGCTCTGTCTGAACCCTCATTTACCTCAAATAAAGACTGAAAAAAGATTTGTCTCCTCAATGTTTTTTTATTAAATGTGTTGTCTGTGAAACAGCTGAAAATTGGACACCTTGTATTTTACAAGTATAGTATTAGAGTTAGTTTGAATTAGTATTAGAAGGCTTGGGTTATTTAACTCTAACACAAAAGATAAAGATCATATATAAAAATTAACAACAGAGGTTATATTTATTTTCTAAAATAATTTGGGTTTGTGTAAAAGTTTTCTATTAAGTTCATATACATGTCTTACATATTTTATTTGATATTTTACATTTCCAAATACAAGATGAAGAACATAGGAAAAATACACTTTACATTTATTAAATTATTTATTATATGTAAAAATCGTTATTATAATTATTGTGCTGATAAAAATAATTAATAAAAAAGGTAAATGAATCAAAAAACATAATAATAATTAAATGAATGTATATTACTTATACCATCCGTAAAATGTTCTTTCCAACTTATCAAAGTGACATTTTTTAGCCTTTAATTAATTTTTGTCCTGAAGTTTAATGACGTTAACATATTATTTGTTATCTTCACAGATTTCACAGCGTGCCCATTAACGTCTCAGCGTGACCTGAATAGAGTTCACATCTCGCGGGATTTACACCACCTTTGCGAATGCTGTTGACCTCATCTATGTGGAGTTCTCGCGATATTTGCCTACTGACGGCGGTTGGAAATGGAGTCCGAGGGGGCGGGGTGCAGCAGGAGATGTTTGGAGGCTTTTTTTTAATATAAAATTATTTATTTAAATAAAAATGGCCGCCGTGGAGAGCGGAGAGGAAAGACTGTAAGTGTTATTTTTGTATATTTTAACCTCCTTTTAAACTACCGCCACTGCCACCAAACAGTTATCCGTCGTGTGTTTTATTGAAGTAAAAAAGTGCGTTGTTTTTTACCCCGGCCTGTCTCAGCGGAGCGGGGTTAGCGGGAATACGTCACCAACTTGCTGCTGTGTCGGAGCAGCTTTAGCTCTTAGCCCGCTCTCGGTGCTCCGCCGGGCCGCTCGGACTTCCACACAACTCCCCGGGAAAGTGAGGCCGGGGCCGGGAAATCTGTGTGTGTCCGCCCGCCTCCGTCAGACACACAGGGGAAGCTAACAGGATGCTAGGTCGTTAGCAAAAACAGAGAGTGTGTTGTCATTAGACTGCTGTTCTATAACCTGGGTTAACCCCCTCCCTGTTACACACACACACACACACACACACACACACACACATACATACATACATACATACATACATACATACATACATACAAACATACATACATACACGCGCACACACACACGCGCGTCCCGTTATATACCATACGCCCCCCTGGTTTATTACTCATTATCTCATCTAATAATATACTATCCTATGTGTATAATTGTCTCTGCTCCTGTAGTATACAACTATATTTCTGATGCTGCTGTATTTTGGTCTTTTATAGAACATTTTATTTATTTTGTATTGTGTTTTATTTATCTTTTCTACTGAAGGTATGTTTACATTTGCTGTTCATTATTTATTTCATTATGTTTATACTTTATTCCACCTTTTAACACACTGCTGCTGTAACAAAAGTATTTCCCAATTTGGGATCATTAAAGTATCTATCCACCTACCTCAGTGCCGCCGAGCAAGGCAGCTGTGTGTATGTGTGTTTTGATGATGTATGCGAATGTGTGTGTGTGTACATGTGTGTTTGTTAGTGGAAAGGCTCACTTCCTGTCCTGCTGCTTAATCTCTACCTGCAGCTTCATCATCATAACCATTCAATTAAATTAGCTTTATTGGCATGACCATAAAGACATAATGTATTACCAAAGCTTTGTACAACTACGACAGGTCATAAACATTTTGAACAAAAGCAAGAATAACATGCATACTTTTTAACTCTGTGAACTACAAACTACTACTACAAAATGTATTTAAAAAAGAAAGAAAGATTTGAGACCTGGTGTAGATGTAGCAGGGTTCAATAGATGAACCTGAGGGGTCATCTGACAGTAAATGAGGCATGTACAACAAAAAAGAAATTAACAATGATTACACCTACCACTATTGATTGTCTGCCAATTCTTTCCTTGATTAATCAATTATTTTGGCGTAATTTAAATAGGTTAGTATGCCACTGAATAAAGTTGTGGGGTAACAGTTTCATCACAACAGGAAACTACATGCCGTTTGTGATGCAATCCTAATCAAGAATGCCGCTTTATTTTATTTACAGGGTCGTTGTTGCACTCCCTGCTCTCAGTGAGCTTTCATTAGGCTAAAAGTGCACTGTATTATTAATCAGTATGGCTTATTACCTGCATCTAAAATGTGGTATAATTCCTTCATTCCTAATTATAGACAGCTGGTGTTGCAGCTAATAAAACAACGATTACAAAATATATTATTCTAGTTGTATTTATCACAGATGTTATTTCAATATCATTTATTTCACTTTGATTTCCTCAGATCCGTTATCATAGGACAGTGTTTGACCTAAATGCAGTTTAAGGTCCACTGTACAGTTTCAGCACGACATCGCAATGTGCAAAAAGTCTCATGGCACGACTTGCAATGCCAAGTAAGGCAAATTACTTCAACTCCCTCATGCTACAACGTTTTTATGGCTTGATACAAAATGAAAACATGACTGATCTACATCGAGTCTGTGTGCTAACATTATAACCTCTGATTTAAGGTTTCTAGGATACACAGTTGTTGATCATGTTTGAGTTGGCGGCCTTCATGAAGCCAACCACCGATCACAATCATTCTTAATCAGTTTATCAAACAACCAAAGCAAGCCCTACAACAACTGTATATGGAAATATTTTTGTCAAACCATATACGACCCAGCCCTACATTGTAAAAACATAGAGATGGAAGGAATTAACTGCGTCAGAGATAGTCGGATTTGATTACTGGATGCAACTCTGCCGTCCAAAAGGAGAAATTACCGCTAAATAAACAAAACACTGAACAGCTACGACCACGTCATGTTATCAGTGATGTTATTTTTAACAGGCATGATGTCATCTATTTTCCACAGTGAGGATAGTGAGGACGAACCCTTCGACCCGCAGCCCCCGTCCAGGGAGAGAGAAAGATCCCACAGTAAGACCAAGAAGAACCACAGGGAGCGCCGCCATGTTGACCGAGATTCAGAGAGCACAGAACCAGCCTCTGTGCTGCAGCCACAGAAGGGGGCGGAGCCACAGACACAGGTAAACACAGGTGGAACAACAATAAACCTGCAATCTGCAATATAGATTTTTTTTTTGCAATACTGTGCAATAATCACTTTTATGTGAAAACACGTTGTTTTAAATGTCCCAACATTTTTATAATGTCTCAACAACGTGTCACTTAGTTCTTTACATTGATGTTCATCGTATTTAACCATGGATGTGAACCTACTTGTCTTTGTTTTTATTCTGTTACTAATGCGTTCTTTTCTATATTTAATTAGTTAGATTACTTTTTATTATTGCATGCCTTTTTGTGCCACTTTTGCTGTAACGCTGCAAAGTTCCCCGCGGTGGGACTAAAAAAGGAATCCTGATTCTGGTTCTGAACAGAAGTCAGTGGCTACCCAGGTTTTGGAGTCCTGGAGTTTTTTCACATTAGGGTACCATATTATGAACGTTTTGAGGACAAGAATCTGTTTTTAAAGGTCACCTGTTATGCAAAATCCACTTTTTCATGTCTTTTATACATCAATGTGTGTCCCCGGTGTGTCAGGGAACTCACAAGGTGTCAGAAAATAAAACCCTCTCTCTTTTCCTCCGTACCCAAATCTCTAAAAACGGGGAACAACGGAGCTGATCCAGATCTGCGTCCGATATGACGTAATATCTGAAATGTGGACCCACGGCCCAATCAGAAACATTGCTATCAGAAACAATGCCCGACTATTTTGGACGTAATATGGTCTTTGTTTACATTAGCATCGCTAACACTCAGAGCTAACCTGTACTGGAGAGCATGTGTGTGAAGAAGCAGGAAGTAAAAAGGAACTCACCTTGTGGTATAACCGGCAAGAGAGAAAGCCTTTGAGCTCCATACTGTTTCAGAAATAATCCTTGATGTGGTTTGGAACATGATATGGCGTTTAATCACGGCAGCATTTAGATGTAGAATTCTGATCAGGCATTAGCTCCGCCTCCTTTTTTTTTCAAGCTAAGTACCCATAATCAGCGTTTCTCTAACAGGGCTGGAATAGAGGGATATGAGGGATGTCTGAAATGTACGATCCGTTTTTGTATTTTGAGCAAAACACATCGTATGTTTTTATATATTTGTATATATATCTGAGACCCATAATATAAGCCTAAAAATTGCATAATAAGAGACCTTTAATGTCACCTCCGTCCTGCAGGCTTCAGAGGAGCCGGTGGCGGGGCCCTCAGAGCCGGGATCAGAGTCGGCGGCCGGCAGCGAGTCAGCAAGTTCTCCCAGGCAGCGACGCTCTGTGATCCGAGACCGCGGGCCGCTGTACGACGACCCGTCACTGCCCGAAGGCTGGACCCGCAAACTCAAACAGAGGAAGTCTGGTCGCTCAGCCGGGAAGTTCGACGTCTACCTGATCAAGTAAGCTAAACCTTATGATGTGTTGGTTTTTCATGAAGAAAGGGAAATCAAACAGTTTTTATCGTATTTCTCTTTGTTCAGCTCGGACGGTAAAGCCTTAAAGTTACACTGAAATAACTGTTGGAGCATGATATAATACCTGGTACCAAAAACCCTTCCGTTTTTTGTTTGTTAAATATAGTATTTAATGTTTAATTGAACTATTCATATCTTAGACTGCACTGTAACTTTTATCCATGTATTTTTTCTTTTAATGTTTATTTTATTAGCTTTTCTTTTTAATGACTGATTTTAAATTTCCGGGGGAAATAATGAATTAGAGCGAAGCGGAAAATAATCGTTTCTTCATGTCTTAAAGATGCTCATATATTGCACCTCAAACAACAAATAAATCCAGAGTTACGGTTTATTTAGTTCCTTAAACTTGTGATAGTTTTTCATGAAGAAAGGGAGAATCAATTTATAAATAACGTATTTCTCTTTGTTCAGCTCGGACGGTAAAGCCTTTCGTTCCAAGGTTGAACTTATCGCCTACTTCCAGAAGGTCGGCGACACGACCACCGACCCAAACGATTTTGATTTCACTGTCACCGGACGTGGAAGTCCCTCGCGCCGCGAGAAGCGCCCCCCAAAGAAAGTCAAGGTGGTGAAACCATCAGGTCGAGGACGGGGGCGTCCAAAAGGTAATCAGGCACTTACAATTACAAACTTAAACTGAAGTTATTTCATTCAACCCAACACTTTGCAAAATTCACATCAGAATCAGATAGTTTATTGCCAGGTAGGTTTACACATACAAGGAGTTTGCTTTGGTGTTTGGTGGTGTAAACATAAACAACATAAATCAAATCAATCAAATCAAATCAGGTTTTATTTATATAGCACATTTTAAAAACGATTTTTGGCCAAAGTGCAAATAAAAAACACATTACTGCGATCGCGAACAGAAGACAATAAATTACAACAGCAAATATAAAAATCAAGCACAGGGAAATGTCATGAGTCGTGCTCCGCTCTGACTAGAAGGCCAGGGAGAAGAAGTGAGTCTTTAGTGTTGATTTGAAAACCCCTAGGGTCTGGGCCGACCTCACATGGAAATAATAAGGAAATAAGTTGTAAGATAAGATCACAAACAGAACGATTATAAGAAAGAACACTTTTCTTTGTATTTCTTTGTGTTTAGTTGGATATGTTTATTTTTCTTTGTGTTTGTGTAGGCAGTGGGAAGATGCAGCAGGCGACGGAGGGCGTGGCTATGAAACGTGTGGTTGAGAACACTCCGGGCAAACTGCTGGTCAAGATGCCCTTCGGCAAAGCAGAATCCTCCACCGGCACCACCTCGACTGCCTCAAAGGTATGATCAGTCCGTCATGAAATCGGTTTAGTTAAAGGGATTTAGTTCGAAGATCACTGCAATGCACCGAGACGGGCAAATAAACATTCCCAAAGCACCAATTCTGGAAGAACTACATTTAGGCAGGAAACAAAAGTAGAGGTTTGGCGTTTGGGGCCTCTCCTGTGTGAATCACCACCTTCTTGTGATGCATGGGCAATCCTTTAGCAGCTCTTGTTTGTGTCTCCAAATGAAAATGGCTGCCAGGATAGCTACCTACATAAAGAACATTGTGAATCAGCATAGACAGAAAGTCAAGGCAAGAACAACTGAAAGAGGCTGAATCTGAGCAGTGTTCTATTTTGTTAGCGCTTTTACAGGTGCTCAAAGACGCTTTACAGATATAGTGAAAAGAAAAGAACGACAAATAAATATATATAGTTAAAGTCAAATTAAAATCAAGCAATACAAAAACAATCACACATTAAAAGCCAGATTGAAGAGGTGAGTTGAAGGTGGTGAGGTCAGGGCAGTCTCTGGTGGGTTGGGGGAGTGAGTTCCAGAGGGAGGGGTCAGCGACGGAGAAGGCTCCCCAGGTCCGGTGCTTGGTGCGGGTGGGGATGGAGAGGAGGTTGGCTTCTGTGAGGTAGGGGGGGGGGCTGGTTGTTGAGGGCTTTGTGAGTAATCAGGAGGACTTTGAAGTGGATTCTTTGACGGACGGGGAGCCAGTGGAGGTTCTGGAGGACGGGAGTGATGTGGTCTCTCATATATTGCACCTCAAACAACAAATAAATCAAGACAAGGACAGTAAAAGAAACGGTCTATTTGACACGTTTTTCATATTTTTAGAGTAATTATACTATTTTTGACGAACTGAAATATTGTTGTCTGCCATCACTTTAAGGGGAAATCAACATTTTGGTATTGGGGCGCATGCCGAAAGTAAGAGGGCGCAGCGCCCCTGTTACCAGGTTTACACAAAACACTGCCCTAATTGATGATGAACTTAAGAGAAAGAAGTAACCGACAGAAAAGCACCTCAAAGTCAGTTCAATCTGCCGGCAGGGGAGGATTCCAGACTGATCTAAACTTGTAGTGAAGGTGAACGGAGAACGTTTGGCTAAGGAGCCTTGTATGCAAGATCTTCAACTTCCACCTTTATGGATGTTTATAAAAAAGTATGGTGGTCGATTAGCCCACAGAAACCACAAATCAGAATATGGACTTTCAGTAGGCCCCAGAAAAAAGTAAGGAAAGAGAGACAGTTATTTGCCCAAGCTTTAAACAAATTCTCAGTATCATTGGTTCCTTCTTCTTGCAAAGTTACTGGAGAAGCAACAGGTGTTTCACTGGTCCATATGTTCTTTGTGGAGAAGTCCCATTACTTTGTTTTAAAGTAGACTAACCAAGGCCGTGTGATTTTGTTTGTGATTTTCATGGTAAAGTACTCAAAGCCTTTCCTAGAACAGAAATCAAATAAAAGATCAACATACTGTGTTAACCTGTTAAGCACGAGAGGACCCTAATCCGGGTCCTGCGGGTAGTTTTTTCATGAAACTGTGTCTCAGGGCTTCTTAATATTTCAAAAACTATTAATGTGTCATACTCACTTAAAGGTGGGGTAGGTCATTTTGGAGAAACCAGCTCGAGTGCGTTAGAATTTGAAAATACACAGCCGTAAGAAATCTGCCACTTCCTCACAGAGTCCCTCCTCCAACACACACGAACGCGCACATGACCAATGAGGGCACGAGATAAGTTTGTGCACAGATGGAAGGCTGACAGGCAGGTAGGCCATCAAGTTACTTTAGCCGGCCCGGCTCAGATGATTGGTCGTGCTTTTCACAGAACTACGGCTTCCACAGATGACATTTGTTATGGATTTTTTGTCAAAGCACTTCAGATATTCATTGCTATCGGGACGTTGAGAGCATTCCATGGAATATAACAACAAGTGTATCTCGAGCCGGTTTCTCAAACTTACCTACCCCACCTTTAACGGTTAGAAACTCAGCTAACTGGGCGGTGGTGGCGAAGTCGATAGGGACTTGGCTTGGCAACTGGAAGGTCACCAGTTCACCAAGTGCTACCGAGGTGTCCCTGAGCAAGGCACCGTTCCCCACATTGCTCCCCGGGCGCCGTTCAAAATGGCAGCACACTGCTCCTAACACTAGGATGGGTCAAATGCAGAGAAACAATTTCCCCACGGGGATTAATAAAAGTCCATTTTTATTTTAACTGAATATATGACATTTTTTTACCGAAACAAAACGCAAGTCTCACAAGAAGCGTCTAAATGAGCCCTGAGCGAAAAAATGCTAACGCACTTAGCACAGAACTCAGGGTAAAAATACCCTTATTACTTATCGTAACTGCACATACAAGATATCAGATTAAAGCTGAGATTCCACAGATTCTATAGGTATTAGTATCATCACTGAGCGATCAGAACTCGCGTCAAGGGAAGCAAACACAGACATCACAACACGGAGCATTCACGGGAGATCGTCTCACCTTAGCTGTTATTCTGATCAAAAGTCGCGTTCAATGGCATCAAAACAATAAAAACGCTGCTGAAGTTAATCCAATGGTTAATCCAATGTGTCTGTGTCACTTTGAAATGATTACTGATAATTAGGGGTGTAACGGTACACGTACCCGTACCGAAATTATTCGGTACGGGTCCTTCGGTTCGGTACACATGTGTACCGAAGTGTACCGAATGCATATAACTTTAAACGTAAAAAATTGAGAACGTGAACAACTTTTTGGAAGTAATCTCAGGTGCTGCGTCGCAGCATTCAGAGTAATTTGCACCCATTGTGATCAACGCGTCATAGAGCGAGCAAGTCATTTCATTGGACGAGATGGTCAGAGGGATGCGTTCAAATGTAATCAGTAATTTGAGGAACTGTCAAATTAATGGCGAACGCAGATAAAGTTGAGCTCGAAAATCCTCCAGCATCATTGAAGTCTCCGGTTTGGGAACATTTTGGTTTCGCAGTTACGTACAAGGATGACGGACAAAGACAGGTGGACCGAACCAAAGCTGTTTGTCGGCATTGTTCAAGTAACATTGGTTACGCGGCTGGCAATACATCAAACTTGCACACTCATTTGAAAAGGCATCACCCGAACGTGAATATCACCGGTACCAAAAGACTGAAGTGCAAACCCAACTCCCACTAGCATTTAAGCCTCCACCACTCGCAAAAACTTCAGACCGAGCCAAAGCTATTACAAACGGCAAATATCCTTATGTTGCCATGGTAGCAAAGCGCTACCTGGCTGTATCTGCTACCTCTGTCCCTAGCGAGAGGGTGTTCTCCACAGCAGGAGACATTGTTAGTGCCAGCAGATCTGCCCTTTCGGCAAGCAATGTGGACAAGTTCATCTTTCTTTAAAAAACATGAAAATACAATGACAAGCAAGTCCTAATGTCAAACTGGCTGCTTAGGTACTAGTACAGTACAGTTCAAATACAGATAATTTCAGTTCATCGAAAAGCTGCACCTTAATGTTTATTTTATTATATTTTATATTTATTTGAGTGAATATTCATAGTTTAATAATAATTAAAAACCCAAAACTAATAGTTTATGTTTTGTGAGTACTTGTACAGTAAAGTTCAAATACAGATTATTTCAGTTTATCGAAATGCTGCATCTTAATGTTTATTTTATTATATTTTGTATTTATTTGAGTGAATACATTATTCACAGTTTAATAATAATTAAAAAAAAATATGTTATGTTTTGTGATAATTTTTTCTGCTGTACCGAAAACGTACCGAACCGAACCGTGACCTAAAAACCGAGGTACGTACCGAACCGAAATGTTTGTGAACCGTTACACCCCTACTGATAATCCATCATTCCATTTTTATGTCAAAAATGGAGATTTCATATTAGCTGCTAATGATAGCCACCAGAGTGTATCGCAGCTTCCGATTCCGGGGCAGTCTGGCTGTGCATCACTCATTCACCAATGGGTAGATGGATTTTAGGAGCTTCCCCTCGATTCTATTGGCTCTAACAGTTAAAAAGAGATGTCAATCATCAAAATTGACCAAGGGGGGCCAGAGATATGGAAAATGCACCCGAATGACCCCAGACGTGGGTTTTCTTCTAAACCTCTCTAAAAAGGTCAAATGTCACTTGTTTTGCATCAATCTTGATACAGGGTACTTATCATATGTTATAGTTTGGATTCCTAAAGCTTTTAGTCTTCCATCCCATCATTCAAGGCTGGTTTTCACTATAAGTAATGTTTCTTTTTGGACGGACACTATAATTTACATTGTCTTACTATGTTCAATCTGAATGTACTTAAAAATAAAAAAAATCTATTTTGATTCTGACTTTTCTAAATCCAACTCGCAGGTTTATCATTACTTTGAGAAAAAAGATTATTAATTTACCCCTTTTAAAAGTTATAGTCATTTGTTCTGGTAATGTCATTTTCGAGCCTGAGACCTGAAAACCAGGCTCAGGGCTTAACAGGTTAAAAGCTCCCACCACTTTTTTGATTTTGAAACAATTTCATAGAGTCCTTCGTCACGCAGTCAACACGCCCTTGTAGTAGGTAGTATAAGTAGTAACAACGTTGATGCTAATGTCACCTAATGATGTGGTATTTCCCAACACAGGTGGTGTCTCCTGCCCCGGTGGCCAAACCCCATCCGGGCAGAAAGAGGAAATCAGAACAGGAACTTCCGACCCCACCACAGACCGCCCCCAAGAAACGGGGAAGGAAACCAGCCTCAGCCTCAGTAGCGCCATCCGTTGCGGCAATATCCACCTCCACTCCATCAACTTCTGTTAGCGCAACAGTTGGGAGCTACGCTGCAGCCGCCATTTTAGCCGCAGAGGCTAAACGGAGAGCAGCAAAGGAGTCTTCCAGCAAACATTTCGTCCAGGAAATAGCCCTGCCAATCAAAAAACGCAAAACGAGAGAGACAGTGGAGGAGAGGGAAATTGTTCAAACTCCATCAGCTTCAATAACTGATACTGTAAAGGGGGAGGCAAGTAAAGGGGAGGAAGCTCCGACCCCAGAACCTCAGCCTGCCCCTTCTGAGCAGAGCCAGTCACAATCACAGAAACAGCCATCTGCTTCAGAACAAAGTCAACCACATGGACACAAGGCGCATAAAGGAAAGAAGCACAAGGAGAAAACAGGAATAGCAGCTGGAGAAGGCAGAAGCCGAGGAGAGGAATTATACGAAGATATAAGTGATAAGGGAGGAGAGGAAGAAACTGGAGAAAGAAGTAGCAGCAGCAGTAGTAGCATTAGCCCATCAAAAAGTCACAAACGGAAGGACCGCCCACCTCACAAACACCACCATCATCACCACCACCACCACCATCATCACCGCCACCAACATCCCTCTGCCTCCAGTTTGGATCAGCCTCTTTCTCCGCCTTCCGGACATCCAGCACCCTCCAGCCAGTCGAAGGCTGAAGTCAAGCCCCAGGCTGTACCTCAGCTTTCCACACATCACACTCATGAAGCTCCTCCGAAACCACAACCTAAGCCTGAACCTCGACAGACTCCCCCTCAACCCAGTTCCCAGGAGCATCCTCAGAGCCAGTCTCCCACTCAGCCACAAGCCAAGCCAAGATACCACGCTCCTCAGCCCTCTCCTACCAGTAATGTCTTGCCCCAGCCACGGTCCCAACTACCCCCTCCCCAAACTCACAGTCAGAGCCAGGCTTCACCGCAAAAAGGCCAGTCACATCCTGTCCACTCCCCAGCCAAACACCAACCCCAGCTCCAGACCCCACCTCAGACACACCTTCCTCAAACAAGGCCTCCACATCCACAGACCCAGTCTCCCACTGTACTCCAACCTCAAACCCAGCCCAGGCACCCGTCTCAACTCCAAACACAGCTCAAACAACAACCCCAGCTCCGGCAGTCACTGCAGTCTCATCTCCAACCCCAGCCCCCGACCCGAACCCCAGCCCAGCTTCAGACGCAGCAGCAGCACAGACCCCCTGCCCAAATTCAGCCTCAATCCCAACCCAGGACCCGAGCTCCGCCTCAGCCCCATTCCAGATCTCCATCCCAAACTCCACCTCAACCGCAGTCCAGGACCCTAGCCCAAACTCCAAGTCAACCACAATCCAGGGGTCCTGCTCCACTTCCAAATCAACCCCAATCCAGGAGCCTTGCCCAAACACAACATCAACCCCAATCCAGGACCCCTGCCCAAACTTTGCCTCCACCCCAGACATCAGTCCAACCTCACCTGACACAAAGGCATCAAATGCAGCCCCAATCCCTGACGAGGCAGCCATCGCAACAACTCCAGACCCAACAAAGACAACAAGCCAGACAGTCTCTCTCACAGCCTACGCCCCCCCCGGCTCAGTCCCAGGCACAACCACACTTTCAACGGATTCAAACACAGCCACGTCCTCAGCCCCAGCTCACCAGGCCCCATGTGCAGCACCTCTCATCACACCGACCGTCTCCAAACCTAACCAGGACCAACCCGGCTCCGCAGAATCAGGGCGAACAGCCCCAAGATCTGAGCACCACACGGCCTAGTCGAGGAAGCCTTTTGCCAAGCCGAGAGGTTAGAGATGAAGGCGTCAAGGCGGAAGGAAGACGGGATCCGGCCTCAGAGAGCAGAGAGGTTTCAAGAGGAGACAGAGGTTCAAACAGCAACTCAAGGCCTTCAAGCTCCCTCCCTCCTCGACCTGCAGGAGCATCTGGAGCCGGAGTCGGCCTTGTTACTGGAGCGAGGCTTCGGGCTGAACCAGAGGCAGACAGGGAGCTCAGAGACATGGTCCCCCAGTCCGCGGTCCCATGTCCCAGCCGAGAAGAAACCGTAGAGTCACGGACTGCCGTCAGCGAAAGAGTCAGCTGATCAGTTGGGTTGACGACCGGGACGACTGATCGGTGGACTCGCGTACTGAGTCGGCACCAGAAGGAGAAGGAGTGCGACGCGGTTGTTCGCGGAGTTTTAATGATTGTTACACTGTTTTCAGATAACGAAGGATAACGTCAGAGCTGGAAGGACTGTTGGAGTCTCGACTCTGTCTGATTCTGTCTGGAGACTCTGCAAAGTTCTGGATTCGAGAACCAACCTGACGCTCAAGGGCAGCTGGAGAGGAGAGCAGACGGCGTCTTTTTCTAGGAAAATCAAACGGAGAGGAAAAACCAGAAAAAAAAGTTTGTGTGTAAATATAATCAAAAGGCAGCTGTTGTGCCCCGCTAGTCTCCAAGGGGGAAGGGGGGGGGGGGGGGGGGAGTAGTTTGGAAGAACCAACGCTTAACAACACATTACTCTGAAGGAAATGTTGCTTCCGGAATATAACCTGTTTTTTTTAATTTCGTATTATGATAGTTTATTGTTTTGTCTCTGTTATACAGCTTTACACTCTGACTGATAGTCCCTTACTCATCGCCGTGCTGCTGACTGACAGTCCCTTATTTAAAGTCCTGCTTTTTAACCGACGGTGACTCCTTCTATTGACTGAAAGTCCCTTACTGAAACTAGTCCTTGACTGGAAGCCTCAGAGGTGACGTGGGGGCGGTGGTTTGCACCTTAAACTGGTTTCTTAGAAATCTACCATATTTTTTTGGAATCACCATTTTCCATTTGGCCCGCGATAAACAAAGGCGTAATGTTTTCCATCCACTTCCAGAATGCGCCTACAGGAAGCAATATTTGAACAACTTTAAGAGTTCTTGAGTCCTCCTATCGGACACTAAAACAGCCGTTCCAAGTCAGTTGTTTGATAAGCAAATCTCGAGAGCTCCTAATTTGGTTATAAAGTATTTCAAACCCACCGAGATGTTCTTCCAGCTTAGAGATTCTTCCATTTAGGTCTTCATCGAATCGGTTTTCTTTGGTAGTGTTTTTGTTTCCAACGGAAGCGCTTTTAATATCAAACCAAACCCACTTTTACAGTAGCTCTATTTTGGTTTGTACTCTTCATGAAATGAGTGGCGAAAGGACAAATTGTGTCTTCGTGTTGAATGTCTGGAACAGTTTGCAACCCCTCCAGTTTATACAATCAACCGCCTGCATGTCGCTAGGAGACTTTGCAGGCCATCAACTGGAGTCGCAACATATGCAGAGGTCGACCTCGTTAGGTGTTTACTGTCGGACGTGATGGCGTTCTTCGAGGTCTGGTCATGTGGAGACACAACATTCAGTGAGCAGACCTTTGAATCTGAAAGTCCAGATTTGAGAGCAAGAAGGGGTCGTTTGCAAGGACATAGAGATCATCTGATTAACAACCTGCAGCAATTTGGTTGATACTCTTAACTATCTTAATTTGATTTAACAGTTGGTGAACGTGGGGAATGGGTGTCAATAAAAAAAGTTTAAGATGTACTGACAGAATCATGAGCTTCTAATCAAACATCGCTCCAGACATCTTTGAGAAGTGTTCTTAGTGCCTTTTGTGTTTAGATAACTCGTCTTTAAATGGGTTTGACTTGAATGTCACTTGTTGGGCTCATGCAGTGTTCTTATCTGTCGAAACGACTTTGACTTTAAACCATAGGCTGTATGAAATATGGATATGGTTTCTAATATCATCCATGGGTTTCTGACGAGTGTAACTCCTGGCTAATTTACAACTGGGCATCAATGTAATTGAGGCGGGCCCGAAGCAGAGCAGACAGCTAGACATGGATGTATATTGAGGAATGGATAAAGTGTTGGATGCAGGGCTTCATTCATTCCTATGAAATGTTCTCGGTTGCACGGGAAGTCAAAATGGCCTTACTTTGGAGAACTAAAATACCTGGACCTTCTGGCGATCTTTAAACCCGTCTCCTAGCCGCTATATCGTAGACGTTCGGTCTTGGCGAAGTCAAATTAATGCATTTTAGCGCATTTTACAGACCTAAAATAATTGATTAACAGATGTCTCTTTCCGAATGTAAATCAATGGGATCAAATCTTGTTCGGCCGATGACTTCATGTAAAGGACACCGTTGTTGTTGCCTCAAGTGGCCATTTGAGGAACTGCAGTTGTTGGCACTTCCACTTCGGGTTCACTGCACTTGCTTTTGACGATAATCTGACAGTCAGATATGGACGTGTCCTATTAAAGCATGAATGCAATATAAGGACTGGATATCAAAGATATGTCGCCAAGTTCCTTAAAATAAAATAGCATGTTAGCTTCTGGGCTTGATCCACATCACAGATCGCACTGCACATGCTCAGTAGAGTTTCTCTCCCTGGCCCATGGAGATTTTCCGCGGAGAAAAAGAGCCTTTCTGATAAAGTTTGTCGAAAAAACAATAATGTAAAATGTTATTTCTCAGCATCTTCAACTTCAACTCACCTTTAATTAAGCTCTGTTACTGGACGTGTATTGGTGAAATGCACCCTGGGAGTTGTAGTAGACGGTAGAGTTGTGTATTGTGTAGGATATTCTATTTTCGCTTGTTTTGTTTATTATTCAATGTAGGCTATCAATGAGGAGAATATACATTATATAGCACATTATACTTTTTAATTGCACTTTATGCCAATTCTTATTTAAAATGTAGAAATATACGCCACCTTATCTCGGGCGCCTGACATCCCCCTCTCTCTTAAAGCACTTAATGTCACGCTTTATTTCACCTTGGCTGTAACGATACAAACGGCAGAATCAAAGAAAATGTATGTTTGTAATTAACCTGAAGCAGACGTGTTGCAATGCCCTGCCGTACATCTCAGCCAAGGTTTCAATTCGATTATCTCCAGAGAATTCTGTTCTGCTGAAACAACTCCTAAAACAAGGGGAAGTTTCGTGATTGTCTCCTGAGCTCTCAAATCTGAACATACAGACACTGAATGTTAATGCTCTGTCAATAGATTTGCCATCAAGACATCTAAACGTTTCGCACCTTATTCTTCACATGTGGGGGAAGGCTCCTGCACTTTAACAATGATTTTGGAAGAATTGAGCTCTTCGACCCTCAAACAAGCGGGAAAAAACCCCTGAATGTCTTCGACCTGGATCCGATAAATGTGCCTCGTTCTCTAGTCCTCTCACCTGATGTTTGTTGTCTCCACCTGAAGCCTCACCTCTGCGTACTTGACGCTCCGCCTGCCGCCCAGTTATAGCATGCTGTCTCTCACGCAGCTGCATAAATCAAACGCCCCTCTGTGAACGGACCCCCTCCACAGGACCCGACCCGGCACAACCTCCAGTAACCAGCCACCATATTGCATGTTCCAGAGTTTAGTGCCTATAATATTGTGCGTCTTGCCAGAAGCCAACATGTCGAGCCAAGCCATGTTGTGTTTCTAGACTTAGTAGTGATGTGTGTGGTGACTTCATAGTTGCTAATATTGAGGATGAATATTCTGCTTTTACTCTGGTTGGAATTAAGTGGAAACTCCAATACAATGTCACTGTAGACAAAACTAGTTTTTACCTGTTTTCTTATTTTTTCTTTCTAACTAAAAGCGTTTGTTGTCCCCTGATCTGTGGTCGTCTGACTGATTGTAGCTCAACACACACACACACACACACACACACACACACACACACACACACACACACACACACACACACACACACACACACACACAAAACACTGGTGAAAATTAACTAAGTTCATTTGCTTGTGTATTTTTGTAGTTCTATTTCTACTCTACTTATTGGATATTTAATTTTGTATTCAACTGCTTTTAGTTGTTCATCCCATACCTGCAGTAAAAACCATTAATGCAGCAGTCATCATATTCAGAAGAGTTCATAAACATGTTGTATATTATAATGAAACACAATGACAGGGAACCTGTACTGCTCAATGAGTACTTACAAAACTGTAAGTATATTTTGTACAAAGGAAAAACAACATGAGATTTTGTTCTGAAGGAAAACTAAATGTCTCCAAAGATATGTAAAGGGAAAGACTTCACATCCCATGATGCACTGCTGCCACCTGCTGGCTGTCACGAGATCATACCGAGTCTGCGCAGTTGAATGATCACGTCTGAATAAGGGGATGAATGTGATTTTAATTCAAATGTGATTCTTCATGTGTAATAAGACTTAACATTTTGATATTATTAAAACAAATGTTTTTTTAATTAGCGTCAATTAAACAATTTCACCATTTATATTATATGTGTTTATTTAGTTAAAGAGCACTTTTCATAAACAAAAGGTAACAATTAAGAAAATGATACAAATACAAAACATAACAACCCCCCTTACAATCCATCAAGAGAGCTAGACATAAGTTATCTATTATAACTATACGTACTTCACCAAAATAATTAATAAAAACATTAAAATTAAGTGTAAAGAAAATTTTTGACAGATGCTTTTTCTAATGAAATAATAAAACCTCGTGACCTCTCACTGACCTCTGATCGGGTACAATTCTAGCTCTCTGATTGGCTGAGCCTCAGACAGGTGAAGATGGCAGCTCATGTGCTCGCGCTGCTGCTGCTGCTGGGCGGCTCGGTGCTCCTCGCGCTCTACCCCCCCGGATCCGATCCGGACTCTGATGCGCGAGGCATGGCGGAGCTGCGGCGCGTGCAGAGCCTCGCGACTCAGCCCAGGTACGGAGGGTGCTGGGCGCGAGCTCTGGGCAACCTGGACACGCGCTGCACGGACATGACGTCAGAGAGCCAGAGCCGCATCGCGCTGAGCTTCACCTTCTGTCACCTGAGCAGGTAAGTCAGTCTCTGAACGAGGGGTTTATGCATAATGATCTGATTTGATCTTAATTATTCTTATAGATATTAAATAACCTGAAGGACATGAGTTAAGTTTCCTGGATGAACACTTCCCGTTTGACCTTGCATTACTCAAAACATGCTAAATTGATGTGGCTTATTTGAAGCTAATGTACCTGCAGTTGGTGTATTTCACTTATTGTAAGTCAATTTGGACAGAAGCGTAATGAAATGTAACGCTCGTTAAATTGGGAAGTGTGCAGATTTAACTGTCATTAACATTTCAGACATTGAGGGATTTTTTTCTATATTGAATATTATTCAAACTATATTCTCATACTTATATTATATAGTATAATATTGTTGACATTAGAATGATGTTCCTTTTTTATTGAGTTGATTTCTTTTTCAGATATTGTACTTTAAAGTGTAGACATTCTCAGTTAAGTTAAGCATCTGCATTCAAAATGTTAGTTAACATGGCCAACTTCTGAATGTTATATAATATGGACTTATAATTATCCACATATTTGTGTTCATCCCTTGAAGGTTGCAGCTGGCAAAGGAGAGGCTGTTTTTAGTAGCTTGAGATTGTCCCCAACAATATTTTAAACTATATTTTGTGTTGTAATTTGAATCTTTTAAGTAGCATAAGATAAATGTAGTTGAGGAAATGGAAAGTATAGCTAGCTGATTTTTGTTTTCTGAAGTTTTTAAATATTAGCGGTCCTGCTACTTCTTCTAATCCTGAACACCACCTCCGCGCACTTTCTGCTGTTTTTCTGTTTCGTCTTATTTGCAAAAAATAGTCTCATGACTGAATTTCATTGCACAATTCTGTGTCTGTTACATTGTCTGTCAGCTCGGGCAGGGATTTCCCATCATGCCCCGAGGGGTCGGAGGTCAGCAGCTGTACAGGAGCGATGGACGCCGTGGCCTTCAACGCCTACACTGAGTTCTTCACACACACACACTCCATCTGTCAACACCTGCAGTCTGAAGCCTGGCAGAGCCGGGCGGAAAACACCATGTTCAGGTGAGACTCCGGGAACATTGACACAGGTGCAGCGGACTTACACACATCTGACCAGAGGGGGGAAGTAGCAGTGGCGTTGCGCAATATTTCGGGGCTCCCCCGCAGGTCGGACCATGGGGCCCCGCCCCCTCCCCTAAATCAATAATAGAGTGACATGGGATAGACATCGTGGCCACTTTTTTAAATGTTTTTTTTTTTCAGGCATCTTTTGTAAACAGTATTGGCCTATAGGTCAGTAGGAAATTTCTGTATAATATACATCTGATTTAAACAGTAAGGTCAGTAGGAACTGTATAATAATATACATCTGATTTAAACATAATTGACAAATACAAACAAGTGGCTGTGTATTTTTTGTAACATGAAGGTATATTGTAGAACGTTATAGCTTATCATCATTGGAGTTCACACAACGGAACGGTTCACATATATATAACATTCTGTATAAAAGAAAAGTAGCCTACAAGAAACAAACAAATAAAACACATCCTATAGGCTACATAGAGGATGCAATCAGGAGCTGCTTTGTAGGCCTATTATTTTATACGAGCGCGTCTCCTGGCATTCTTCTGCGCAAAGTCCTGTATAACAGTCTTTAAATCTATACTGCGCGCGCGTCGGCTCTCAATACTAAGGACTGCTAACCCAGACAGTCTCTCTTGCGACATTGTGCTCCTCAAATATGTCTTTATTAATTTAAGTTTTGAGAAAGATCTCTCAGCACTGGCAACAGTCACGGGTATAGTTAAAAACAATTTCAGTGCTGTGGCAACATCGGGGATACTTGGCAAAATTGACTGATTTTCAATGAGCAGGGTTTGTGCCAGGTCTTTGATTGTTCCACGCTCAATTTTCTTTATAGTAGGCCTAAGAGCATTACGGAGGGACAGGATCTGGAAAGGAAACTCGGCTGACAGGTCGTCTTTATACTGGCCTGGTAAAGCACTTGCAGACTCAGACAGATCCTTGTCTGTTGTGCGCAAAAGTTAGCAGGGAAGCAGAAAAGAAAATCGCTGTGCAACGTCGCTCATTCCAACAAATCGATTTTTGAGTTGGGCAACGACAATATCGATATTTGCGTAAAATACCCCCTTTATTTTAATTTGCGTAAAATATCCCCTTTCTCTCCATCGATTCGAGAATTTCTCTCTCTAGACCTGCAGCAGTTTGGTCTGTGACTGCATGGAAGCCCAAACAACTTTCGTTTATTTTCACCTCCGTAGGGTTTCATTTCATCATTTGCTATAGTAACATATCTGAACACTTGACTCAGTTGGTCTACTTTTGAAATGTCCTGGGTAGTATCCATTATAATCGAATAGAATTCTGCATTCTGTATGTCTGTAATGATTGTGTCCTGCACTTTTTTCGATAGCAATGAAATTATTTCGTTTTGAGTTTGAGGACTTAGGTAGTGCACCTTCTTTTTGCTTTCAATAAGCCTTTGCAGAACTGGATCATAACGCGCCATAAGTTCTATGGTAGATAAGAAATTACCATTATCTATATCACCTATTTTCTCTCTGTGACCCCGGAAAGCAGAGTTGCGAGAGGCCAGTGTTAGTGTAACATCAGTTATTCTGGTTAGGACGTCGGTCCAAAACCCCACCTCTCTCTTAAACTCAGATGATATTTGCGCGTCAATGGTCAGATTATTTTTCCACGTATCATACACGACACATGCTGCCAAATGAGAGCGAGAGAATTTGTGTTCCTTAATCTTTTTAGAGAGACCCTGACAATCATTTATTCCTATTCTCCACGCTTGGTGGAGGTGATGGGCAGACGGTCTGTCACCGAACAGCCAGCACTGCTCACAGTACACCCGGTCCATAGATGGCGAGTAACATAGCCACTTGCGCGGAATTCTACATCCAATTTTGGATGTTTTGTTATAGAACTCTTTTGAAAAGCACCTTCCCTTCCCATCCCTTTTGAATGGCCCTTCAGGCTTGCATGGCCCGTTATTCAGAATGTACCGTTTAACATCATCGTCTTCTAAATCTACAGGGAATTTCCCCCTATCAGTAGGGTATTCCGTCACAGAGTTGTCACTGGCCAACGTGTCCCTGGGGTGGGTGGGAGCTGCTGTCACTGTCGGGGCACGGCTAGCTGGCTGGGCAACCTTGGCTATGTCTGAACTGGCCTCGGAGGGGGCACAGCTGACTTCTTGCTGACCTGCAAAAAGGAACGGATTATATTCCAATTCCAATGTAACCTGTAGCATACTGACTCGTACTGTTTATGGCGATTGGCGAATAAAACTTTCTATTATTCTAACCTGTCTCGAAGCGTGAGGCACGACTAGCTGGCTCGGCTGTAACGGGGCTGCTGGGGTCTGTGGGGGCACGGCTAGCTGGCTGGGCAGCCTTGGCTATGGCCTCGGAGGGGGCACAGCTGATTTCTTGCTGACCTGCAAAAATGAACGGATTAGATTCCAATTCCAATGTAACCTGTAGCATACTCTTACTGGTTATGGCGAATAAAACTTTCTATTATTCTAATGTCTAACCTGTCTCGAAGCGCGAGGCACGACTAGCTGGCTCGGCTGTAACGGGGCTGCTGGGCTGTCTGCCTGGACTCGGAGCTGACGGCCGGGGGCCGGTGGGGTTTGCTAGCGGTCTATCTGCAGTAACGTTAGAGTCTACGTCTACCTTTGATGCCTGCCGGAACAATGACGTTATTTTAGGTAGTTTTGCCCTCTCCTGTTCGGCTTTCGCTCTCATTTTGCTTTTCTGAGCACCGCTTGGGTAGTGGCGCTTCATTTTTCATGTTTACCGGCAACGCAACTAATGAACGTTATTTATATGAGCAATACTTCCCGCTTTGTTTTGAACGCTGCCCAGCCTGCCAATGAACATTAGTTATCAGCCGGCTAGCCCTATCGCAGGTGAGCAAATAATTATAATGATACACTGTTGTACTACTACAGGCAGCGTACATATGATGTAGCAACATAGCAGGGAGGGGGGGCCCCGCCATCTGCGCCCTGTTCCCGCGTTACGAAATCTAAGAGGATAGCCTACAGTGGGGGCGGGGCCCCCTAAGCTCCGGGGCTCCCCCGCACCGCGGGGGGTGCGGGGGCCTCCGCTACGCCACTGGGAAGTAGTGGAGTACAAATACATCGTTACTGTACTTAAGTACATTTTTCTGGTATCAGTACTTTACTCCACTACTTATTTTACTTTGACTTCTTACATGTTGAACTCAAATACCTGTACTTTCTACTTCTTACATGTTGAACACAAATACCTGTACTTTCTACTTCTTACATGTTTCTAACACAAATACCTGTACTTTCTACTTCTCACATGTTGAACTCAAATACCTGTACTTTCTACTTCTTACATGTTGAACTCAAATACCTGTACTTTCTACTTCTTACATGTTGAACACAAATACCTGTACTTTCTACTTCTTACTTGTTGAACTCAAATACCTGTACTTTCTACTTCTTACATGTTGAACACAAATACCTGTACTTTCTACTTCTTACTTGTTGAACTCAAATACCTGTACTTTCTACTTCTTACTTGTTGAACTCAAATACCTGTACTTTCTACTTCTTACATGTTGAACACAAATACCTGTACTTTCTACTTCTTACTTGTTGAACTCAAATACCTGTACTTTCTACTTCTTACATGTTGAACTCAATTACCTGTACTTTCTACTTCTTACACGTTGAACCCAAATACCTGTACTTTCTACTTCTTACACGTTGAACCCAAATACCTGTACTTTCTACTTCTCACATGTTGAACCCAAATACCTGTACTTTCTACTTCTTACATGTTGAACACAAATACCTGTACTTTCTACTTCTTACTTGTTGAACTCAAATACCTGTACTTTCTACTTCTCTCATGTTGAACACAAATACCTGAACTTTCTACTTCTTACTTGTTGAACTCAAATACCTGTACTTTCTACTTCTTACATGTTGAACTCAAATACCTGTACTTTCTACTTCTCTCATGTTGAACACAAATACCTGAACTTTCTACTTCTTACTTGTTGAACTCAAATACCTGTACTTTCTACTTCTTACATGTTGAACTCAAATACCTGTACTTTCTACTTCTTACATGTTGAACACAAATACCTGTACTTTCTACTTCTTACACGTTGAACCCAAATACCTGTACTTTCTACTTCTCACATGTTGAACTCTAATACCTGTACTTTCTACTTCTTACACGTTGAACAGAAATACCTGTACTTTCTACTTCTTACATGTTGAACTCAAATACCTGTACTTTCTACTTCTCACATGTTGAACTCTAATACCTGTACTTTCTACTTCTTACATGTTGAACACAAATACCTGTACTTTCTACTTCTTACATGTTGAACTCAAATACCTGTACTTTCTACTTCTTACATGTTGAACTCAAATACCTGTACTTTCTACTTCTTACATGTTGAACTCAAATACCTGTACTTTCTACTTCTCACATGTTGAACACAAATACCTGTACTTTCTACTTCTTACATGTTGAACTCAAATACCTGTACTTTCTACTTCTTACATGTTGAACTCAAATACCTGTACTTTCTACTTCTCACATGTTGAACACAAATACCTGTACTTTCTACTTCTTACATGTTGAACTCAAATACCTGTACTTTCTACTTCTTACATGTTGAACACTAATACCTGTACTTTCTACTTCTCTCATGTTGAACACAAATACCTGTACTTTCTACTTCTTACATGTTGAACTCAAATACCTGTACTTTCTACTTCTCACATGTTGAACTCAAATACCTGTACTTTCTACTTCTTACATGTTGAACTCAAATACCTGTACTTTCTACTTCTTACATGTTGAACTCAAATACCTGTACTTTCTACTTCTTACATGTTGAACTCAAATACCTGTACTTTCTACTTCTTACATGTTGAACTCAAATACCTGTACTTTCTACTTCTTACATGTTGAACTCAAATACCTGTACTTTCTACTTCTTACCTGTTGAACTCAAATACCTGTACTTTCTACTTCTCTCATTTCCAAACAGCTGGTTCCTTTAGTCTGAATGTGTGTGTGGTGCGTGATCATTATTATTGAGAGTCATTGCGTGCCTATTGGTTGGAACACGATCCGTGTATCCATCACTTCCTGGTCTTCTCTAAAGAAGAGGGACCAATGGAAACGTTGCCGTTGTTCAGCATGGAAACATTCATTAGCTAACAATGACATTATTGTTAATATAAAGGGAGGTCAGGTACTCTTTAAAACAGCTGCTAGTTATGGGTACTTTTTACTGAAGTACATTTCAAAGCCTCTTTACTTGACTTGAGTAAAGAAGTTTAGTCAGTACTTCTACTTTAGAGTATTTTTAAACACGAGTATCTGTACTTCTACTTGAGTAAAGGATGTGAGTACTCTCTGGATCTGACATACTGCATTTCACACAAACACTCCTAACCTAAAACGTTGTCATTCAGCAATTGAGCTTTATAGTAATATAAACCGTTGAATTAACTTTTTATAATAATATAATCTAAATGTAATTGTTACACACAC
>NW_027262122.1:0-42755 GCF_902827115.2 Pseudochaenichthys georgianus | reverse complement strand
TTCAATATCATCAACGCTGTCAGTCACGTTAAACACAACAACATCCAAGTAACACAAGCGTATTGTTTAGTGCAGTTTAAACCTGTAAAATAGTGCAGCGTACAACCAGAGGGAAGCATAAAGACATCGAACACATATATGTCTTGATTGTAAGGAATTAAAAACAACTTTAAAATTAGCAAACATGCATTTTTGCACGAACACAACAACATGTCAAGGTTTCTTTAGCCGTGGGAAACCCATGCTCCTTCTTCATAAAGGAATAGTTTCACATGAAGTGCTTGAACTTAATATTTTATGTAAAGTCAACGTTGTGTTTCAGCGACAGACACAGCTGATTGAAATGACTTTTATTTAGTTGGATGCTGATTTAAACACAAAGTGATAGAGTTCCCGTTAGCCGGTAATTACCGGACTACGACCGGTAAAATATGCTGAAGACGGGCAAATCTAAATCTCTCCGGTCAAAGTGTCCGTTCAAAATAATTTCCGTTTAGCGCAATACCACATCAGTTGCGCAACTTGAGCCATTTATGTGACAGACAAGAATAGTCAACTCTAATGTCTAACACTTAATGTGGAGAAAGAGATGTCCTGGATGGGTTGATTGTGCGTTGATCTGTTGGTAATGTCTCGGGGTTCCGGTGGGCATGTAAACAAATGCATAATGCTGCGCTATACTTTGTGGCCTCAACCGGTTGCATAGCGACACTTATTTGTCTTTTAATAAGCAGGTAGTCATATCATTAGCTAGAACTAGCTGGATCTGATCGATATGGACATAAACGCGAGTGAAGTCTAATCTGACGGGAGAGAGAGAACAGCTGCTGCTGATGAGTGGACACCAGCTCTGCATGATCACAGAACAAAACACACACTTCAGGTTAGAATATCACACGTAGCTATTTTAATGAGCCTCGCAAGCTACCTAAACTAGTCATAGATATGTTTAGTTTCACTGTCGGGTCACTCATTACTGATCCGCGAGCTGCATGAGACTGACGGGCTGTCAGGAGAGGGAAAGCGCTCCGTGTATTATTCCCGTGTTATTATAAATTACTGTTCACTTTTCAATAATGTAGTTAATCTGCTATAATTAGTTTAATATTGAATCAAATCAATTTTTTTTAAAGCTCAATAAATAACAAAGAAGACCTTTGACCGGCACTTTTCTCATTTTGCCCGGAAGATTGAAACTTTAACGGACATGTTGACCGGCGAAAACATATTCTAACGGGAACTCTGGATAAGCTTCATAAAGGCAACTGGAGGTGAAAGATAAGGACATGAAAACCTCATGTTGGTTATTTAGGGTCTGTTTAAAGTCATGCTGAGGCACATGTTGTCAATGCAGCAAAGCGAAAGGCACGTTGCATTCACTGACAGGAAACACATCACGAATTAGTAATAAAATGATGTCAGCAGGATAGGTTTTTTCAGTGTTCAGACTCTTTAAAACTCTTTCCAAATATATATAACGCTATTTCAAGATACTAACGTAAGTAATACACTTCAATACAATCACAATCCGTCCAGAAAACATCCTGATATTAATCGAGATAAAATAATAGTGTCTTTTCTTAACATGTACGTGTTAGAGGAAGAGAAGGTTTCAGCAGGATAAAGGACATTTGAAATTCAAGGTATTTGTTCTTCAATGGAAACAGCTGAACGATGTAGTGACGCTTAATCCCTGATACGTCATCATAGAGCACTTGATTCTTGGTTTTTAGTGTTCTGAAAATGATAACAATGCACTTTGATGAGTAATTATGTGTCTGTACATCCTCAGAAACCATTCATGTTTTCGTTAAGTGTGTGCAAAAAGCCCTTTAACTTAAGTCTGCTCTGACGGGTCTCCTGTGACAGCGAGAAAAGCAGAATGGACTGGATTCTGGAGCAAAACAAAGTCAAATTCAGGCGTGTTTTAATGTGTGGTTGAGTGATTTTCAAAGGTTAATTGGAGTGATATACGCTGAGGCCGGAGCTGGCAGGAGGAGAAGTGACTTCGTCCAATGGGAGCGCGGCTTTAGGTCCGTGTGACGCTTGCTTACGAGGCTCCGTCCACTCGTAACGGGACGAAGTCAACTTTTCCACCCTGGAGCCGAGCAAAGCAAGCCTTAACAGACCTTCAGACTACTGCAGGAGGAGGAGGAGGAGGAGGAGGTCGACACACACACACACACACACACACACACACACACACACACACACACACACACACACACACACACACACACACACACACACACACACACACACACACACACACACACACACACACACACACACACACACACACACACACACACACACACACACACACACACACACACACACACACACACACACACACACACACACCAGTCTGGACAGGAAGAGTTAGAGGAGAGGGACTCTAATCCACCCGGATCCTACGGGATTTCCTGACGTGTGTGTGTGTGTGTGTGTGTGGACCATATCCTCATGCTGACCTTAACACACACACACACACACACACACACACACACACACACACACACACACACACACACACACACACACACACACACACACACACACACACACACACACACACACACACACACACACACACACACACACACACACACACACACACACACACACACACAACTGTAAAAGTCAGATGACAGATCAGAAGTATGAAGGTAATTGGTCGTTGACGAAATTGTTTCTCATATTTTGTGTGTGTGTGTGTGCATGTGTGTGTGTGTGTGTGTGTGTGTGTGTGTGCGTGTGTGTGCGTGTGTTTGTCGTCCTTATCCAAGCACATGTATCTTAATCATAACCTGTTTAGTAGTAATAACGTTTGAGATCAAATCCCTGACTTAACATGGATTTTGACGAAAGGAACTGAAGGAAACGATAACAAAGGAAGAAGGAAATGAGAAACAAGGAAATAAGAGAAGAAGAGGGGAAGCACAAGAGAGGATGAGGATACATGAGGAAGGACATGAGGACATATAGGACAATAAGGAGGAAGGAGCTGTGATTGAGGAGAACATGTAGAAGTAAAGGAGGAAATAGGGAAGGAAGAAAGGACATGAAAAGGTTAGGAGGAAGGATGCAAATATATAAAATAAAGGTTTAAAGGTGAGGATTTAAACGTATACTCAGATCTGTTTAAACTTCAAACTGCTGAGAGAGATCGCATAAGGTAGCTGGAAACACTCAGCATATATCAGGATGTCAGCGGTGCGTCTGTGATTTCTGATTGCACCTGAAGGCAGCATCGGTCGCGGGGGTAAATCATGTAAAGGCGCTTCTGAAGGAATACATTCCCCGTGGTTTCCTGGAGGCTGTTCTCGTGAAGATTGCATTTTCCCAGCGATGAAAGTCCGTCACCGCCGCCTGACCTCGGGAGAGCAGCGGGCAGCGGCGAGGAGACGACATCTCAGCCTTTGATTCGGCCGCCTCTCATTTCAAAACATGGCGGCGTTTGGTGACAAGTTTTTTTTAATCTTGGAGCTTCTTCTTCTCCGCCGCGGGGAAGAGACGAGCGACGGATGAAAGGAGGGAGAAAACCATGCTGGGATCTGACACACACACACACACACCCCCCCCCCCCCCCCACACACACACACACACACACACACACACACACCCACACCCACACACGTCAGGTCTCAACTTCGGCAAGATGTCAGGACTCTTTTTAAAAAGGGATAAAATGAAAATGAAAATCTGTTGAATTCAGCATCAAACTCCGCCGTCTTCCTCGTCCCTCCTTCATCATCATCATCTTCATCACTCCGAGGGCTTTGCCGGTCCGAAGGGTCCGACCATCTTCATGGCTGCGTAGTTCTGGAGGAGGGAAAGAGAAACAGACGCAGGACGTTACTTTCTTTCTAAGATGGAGCAACTGTTAACAAACCAAGAGTTAATAAAGTTTTCTGATTCTGATATTTCACTCACGTTTTTTAAAATGTTTTAAGACACTTTATTTACTCTTTCATGTCCCTGATTTAGATTGGATTTATATTAGTGTATGTCTTGGTATTTGTGCATGTTCTTGTAGAAGTTCTCTACGCCACATCCTTCCCACTTCATCTCTTGGCACGTCTAAAATAATCTCATAGCTATACGCTTTCTAATGAAGGAGAAATTGCACGAAGAACAATCTAGAAATTAAACTAAAAATTGAGCCTAAAGTTGTACGAATTCTTCACATTCCTCCGTCAACGCACCACAACAGTTTCTTTCTCTCACACACACACACACACACACACACACACACACACACACACACACACACACACACACACACACACACACACACACACACACACACACACACACACACACACACACACACACACACACACACACACACACACACACACACACACACACACACACACACACACACACACACACACACACACACACACACACACACACACAGCCTGACTCCCACTCACCGGGAAGGAGTAGAGGAAGACTCCGAGGAAGAGGAAGACGAGGAAGAAGATGATGAAGAGGATGATGAACCACTTCCAGCGCCTCCACAGGATGAACTTCAGCGTCTTGAAGGGGGAGGAGAACCACAGGAAGGAGGTGTCCGGACGCCTGGAGGGGGGCAGAGCGTCAGAGCGTGTGTGTGTGTGCGTGTGTGTGTGTGTGTGTGTGCGTGTGTGTGTGTGTGTGTGACTCACTGAGGCTCCTCCAGGTGGGGGTTCATGTTGGGTTCGTCCCTCCCGACCCCCGCTGGTCTCTCCTCGTGTTCCTGCTCCGTCACGATCTCCAGAGACATCTCCACCTTCCCCTGAACCAGAGACATGCTAATGAGCTAACGTGCTAACGTGGTGTGAAGTCTTTGCTACTTTGTGTGTGTGTGTGCGAGATTTGGGAGAAGATGAGGAAGAACAGAAGAAGTAAAGTAGTAATGAAAGAAGAGATGAGAAGAAGGAAGGAGAGGGGAAGCGTGTGTGTGTGTGTGTGTGTGTGTGTGTGTGTGTGTGTGTGTGTGTGTCTCACCGCGACGCTCCTCTCTCCGTTCAGCACGCAGCTGCAGGGCCACCAGCCTCTCACAGTCTTCTGCTCGAACAGAGACACCAGCTTCCCCCCCGCCTGCTGAAGAAGCTGGAGGTCGCATTTCTCCGGAGACTTGGCCGGACGCAGCATGTGGTTCAGGTCCAACACCAGGTGACCTGCGGGGGGACGTTCACAGGACGTTAAGACAGAGCTACGGGAGGCCATCTGTAACATCGGTCCACATAAGGCAGGGGTGTCAAACGCCTTCATTTTAAGTGGTCGGCAAGAGCTCTGAAAAGAATATAACTATCCGGTTAAATGCTTGTTGTCCATAAACTACATGTCCCACAATCAGTGGCGACTGGTCATTAGGGACACAGCCCCACCTAGTGTCAGCAGAAAGTATTAAAATAATGATTACAACAAAATGCAAAAAAAAAAAATATATAAAATATATTGTAAGATCATGTTTAATCATCTGATTCGTCTCATTGCTGTTTTAGTCTGTGCTCTTCTAATTAGTGTCTACAGTGTGTGCCTATTGAGCTGTTTAGAGCCATGTGGGACACAACCCGATCCTGCCCCTCCCTCTCACTGTCTAAGTGAACGGTGACTGTAAAAACTACACTGCGCATGCTCAGAGTATTTTCCTATTTAATGTGTGTGGCAACAAATAATGACCATAGGGGCAAAGTGCTGCCATCCCCACCATACGTCATCTCACATCATTCAGAGCTGATTGGCTGTAAGTACGTGTGCCGCGAAAAGTGTGGCGTGTGAAGAGGAGGAGAGAGAGAGCTGCAGTGAGGCGTCCTAAAACCAGGAAGTAAACTGCGCATGGCTTCCCTCCACAAGAAAGCAACGAGGTTTCTCCATAGGATTTTAGAAAATAGCTCAAAATAAGATCTGTGGGAAACGTAGCTGTTAGATAAATGTACGTTTTGTTCAGCCGGATAATATCCACATGTCTACCCTACTTTTATCATTTTCGAATCATAAATCTATTGATTAGATTAGATTTATGATAGACTTTTGAAACTACAAGAAGATAAGGAGGACTTTTACAAAAAAGTAATAGAGATGTTTGTCCAGAAGGATAGGCAAATGGACTTCATCTTCAAGTCAAGGTAAGACTGCCATTGTATTGAAAATGGGATCTTACTAAAGAGAGAACAATTCAATATTTAAATGATAAAATTACATTTTTTTGGGTATCCTTCTGTTGAACCGTCTGTTTAAAAGTAATTGAAGCATCAGACAAAAAAAGCTTTTGAAAATAATATTATATTTTGATTTAATATATTTGTAAACCTGAAGAGTCAGTGCCAGTGCCTCACCAGCCATGAACCTCTCTGCAGAAGCTTATATATAGACATCTGAGTTTTTTGTGCCCCACCACTTTGTACATATAGAAACGCCACTGCACACAATGCATCTTATTCTGTGACATGCACACGCAATTATTTGGCCCAGACTTCTGCTTTGAGACGTAGTTAGTGATGACGTTATCACCCTGTCCGATAATAATCCAATGCATAGGCAATAATGTAATATATTATGTTATATATATATCATAGAGCAGTGTGAGGAATGAAAAGGCATTAAAGAAAAGTCTTCAGAAAACATCAAATAATCCATCTCATCATGACAGGTAGACGTTATGATATTAGCCTGGAGATGCTTTTGGGAAACCACCGTCTGTGTGAGGCAGCCGTGTCAGCTGTCTTTAAAGTGGCTGATTAGTGAGTTCTCCTCCTTCCTCTGATCGGCGCTGACATTTAGCGCGGAGAGTCTTTCCAGAGAGCCGAGAGACTCGCCGGATTTACAGTCTGCGGTTCAGAGTGAGGAGCCGCGAACAGGAGGGACTCACACACACACACTACACACACACACACACACACACACACACACACACACACACACACACACACATCCACACACACACACACACACACACACACACACACACACACACACACACACACACACACACACACACACACACACACACACACACACACACACACACACATACTGTCTGTAACTCGTCACGGTTGATAACAGCAGGAATGATATCCCCGTTGGCCCTGAGGGGTCGTGCAAGAGGTCGCCATTGTCAGTATGTGCGTCTGTGTATTGTGTGTGTTCAGACGGTGTACGACTGATGTGTGTATGTCTCTTAATGTCCACTATGTTTGTACATGTATGCGGACCTGCAGGACGGAGTCCAGAACAAACGTCCTTACGGGGACAATAAAGTATATCGTATCAGTTACTACGCACAAAACGATCTTACTTCAAGGTCTTCAACTATCTGCATGACGGGAGGACAGAAAAACAAATCAAACGTCCCTTTGAGGAGACAGAGAAGTGTCTCATCGCAGCTAACATCGTGGAGGAGACGTTTGGATGGAGGAATCGGCGTCTTTCTGAAAATATATTCAGCAAGAAAAAGGTAGCGGGCGGCCGCCATCAGACAGGAGAGCTGCTGCTACCTGGACCAGAGCTATGATGGACACTGAGCTACAGGTGTTCAACCAGAGCTCTGGGTTCAGTGTCGTCTTCGTAGAGTCAGAACTTGAGCTGATCTCAGTAATGCTTTTGAGTAACCACTAAAAGAGGAGGGTTGCTTTAAAGGCCGGGCAGCGTCAGGGCGAAGGAGAGGCAGCATTTAGACAGCTTGGAATGAAGAGCGCCCCTCCTCAGCGTGAAATGTGCCAACACGGTGGAAACGGACGAGCGTTAATTCTGAAGATAAATGTTATCTCAGGTCCGAACGCACATGTGGTTCCCCTCAGAGCAGAGCAGCCTTTACATGTGCTTCTACGACCAGAGGGAAGACAAGGAGAGAGATGTACTCAAGTAGAAGTACAGATACTCGTGTTTAAACATACTCTGGAGAAAGTAGAAGTACTGACTAAACTTCTTTACTCAAGCGAAAGTAAAGAGGCTTTGAAGTGTCCTTCAGTAAAAAGTAACCATAACTAGCAGCTGCTTTAAAGAGTAGAAAGTACAGGTATTTGAGTTCAACATGTAAGAAGTAGAAAGTACAGGTATTTGAGTTCAACATGTAAGAAGTAGAAAGTACAGGTATTTGAGTTCAACATGTGAGAAGTAGAAAGTACAGGTATTTGAGTTCAACATGTAAGAAGTAGAAAGTACAGGTATTTGAGTTCAACATGTGAGAAGTAGAAAGTACAGGTATTTGAGTTCAACATGTAAGAAGTAGAAAGTACAGGTATTTGTGTTCAATGTGTAAGAAGTAGAAAGTACAGGTATTTGTGTTCAACATGTGAGAAGTAGAAAGTACAGGTATTTGTGTTCAAAGTGTAAGAAGTAGAAAGTACAGGTATTTGAGTTCAACATGTGAGAAGTAGAAAGTACAGGTATTTGAGTTCAACGTGTAAGAAGTAGAAAGTACAGGTATTTGAGTTCAACATGTAAGAAGTAGAAAGTACAGGTATTTGTGTTCAACATGTGAGAAGTAGAAAGTACAGGTATTTGAGTTCAACATGTGAGAAGTAGAAAGTACAGGTATTTGAGTTCAACATGAGAGAAGTAGAAAGTACAGGTATTTGAGTTCAACGTGTAAGAAGTAGAAAGTACAGGTATTTGAGTTCAACATGTGAGAAGTAGAAAGTACAGGTATTTGAGTTCAATGTGTAAGAAGTAGAAAGTACAGGTATTTGAGTTCAACATGTGAGAAGTAGAAAGTACAGGTATTTGTGTTCAACATGTAAGAAGTAGAAAGTACAGGTATTTGTGTTCAACATGTGAGAAGTAGAAAGTACAGGTATTTGAGTTCAACATGTGAGAAGTAGAAAGTACAGGTATTTGTGTTCAACATGTGAGAAGTAGAAAGTACAGGTATTTGTGTTCAAAGTGTAAGAAGTAGAAAGTACAGGTATTTGAGTTCAACATGTAAGAAGTAGAAAGTACAGGTATTTGTGTTCAACATGTAAGAAGTAGAAAGTACAGGTATTTGTGTTCAACATGTGAGAAGTAGAAAGTACAGGTATTTGAGTTCAACATGTGAGAAGTAGAAAGTACAGGTATTTGTGTTCAACATGTGAGAAGTAGAAAGTACAGGTATTTGAGTTCAACATGTAAGAAGTAGAAAGTACAGGTATTTGTGTTCAACATGTGAGAAGTAGAAAGTACAGGTATTTGTGTTCAAAGTGTAAGAAGTAGAAAGTACAGGTATTTGAGTTCAACATGTGAGAAGTAGAAAGTACAGGTATTTGAGTTCAACATGTAAGAAGTAGAAAGTACAGGTATTTGTGTTCAATGTGTAAGAAGTAGAAAGTACAGGTATTTGTGTTCAACATGTGAGAAGTAGAAAGTACAGGTATTTGTGTTCAAAGTGTAAGAAGTAGAAAGTACAGGTATTTGAGTTCAACATGTGAGAAGTAGAAAGTACAGGTATTTGAGTTCAACGTGTAAGAAGTAGAAAGTACAGGTATTTGTGTTCAATGTGTAAGAAGTAGAAAGTACAGGTATTTGTGTTCAACATGTGAGAAGTAGAAAGTACAGGTATTTGTGTTCAACATGTAAGAAGTAGAAAGTACAGGTATTTGAGTTCAACATGTAAGAAGTAGAAAGTACAGGTATTTGAGTTCAACATGTAAGAAGTAGAAAGTACAGGTATTTGTGTTCAACATGTAAGAAGTAGAAAGTACAGGTATTTGAGTTCAACATGTAAGAAGTAGAAAGTACAGGTATTTGAGTTCAACATGTGAGAAGTAGAAAGTACAGGTATTTGTGTTCAAAGTGTAAGAAGTAGAAAGTACAGGTATTTGAGTTCAACATGTAAGAAGTAGAAAGTACAGGTATTTGAGTTCAACATGTGAGAAGTAGAAAGTACAGGTATTTGAGTTCAACATGTAAGAAGTAGAAAGTACAGGTATTTGTGTTCAAAGTGTAAGAAGTAGAAAGTACAGGTATTTGAGTTCAACATGTAAGAAGTAGAAAGTACAGGTGTTTGAGTTCAACATGTAAGAAGTAGAAAGTACAGGTATTTGGGTTCAACATGTGAGAAGTAGAAAGTACAGGTATTTGGGTTCAACATGTGAGAAGTAGAAAGTACAGGTATTTGGGTTCAACATGTGAGAAGTAGAAAGTACAGGTATTTGAGTTCAACATGTGAGAAGTAGAAAGTACAGGTATTTGAGTTCAACATGTGAGAAGTAGAAAGTACAGGTATTTGGGTTCAACATGTGAGAAGTAGAAAGTACAGGTATTTGGGTTCAACATGAGAGAAGTAGAAAGTACAGGTATTTGTGTTCAACATGTGAGAAGTAGAAAGTACAGGTATTTGGGTTCAACATGTGAGAAGTAGAAAGTACAGGTATTTGGGTTCAACATGTGAGAAGTAGAAAGTACAGGTATTTGAGTTCAACATGTGAGAAGTAGAAAGTACAGGTATTTGTGTTCAAAGTGTAAGAAGTAGAAAGTACAGGTATTTGAGTTCAACATGTGAGAAGTAGAAAGTACAGGTATTTGAGTTCAACGTGTAAGAAGTAGAAAGTACAGGTATTTGTGTTCAATGTGTAAGAAGTAGAAAGTACAGGTATTTGTGTTCAACATGTGAGAAGTAGAAAGTACAGGTATTTGTGTTCAACATGTGAGAAGTAGAAAGTACAGGTATTTGAGTTCAACATGTAAGAAGTAGAAAGTACAGGTATTTGAGTTCAACATGTAAGAAGTAGAAAGTACAGGTATTTGTGTTCAACATGTAAGAAGTAGAAAGTACAGGTATTTGAGTTCAACATGTGAGAAGTAGAAAGTACAGGTATTTGAGTTCAACATGTAAGAAGTAGAAAGTACAGGTATTTGTGTTCAACATGTGAGAAGTAGAAAGTACAGGTATTTGTGTTCAACATGTAAGAAGTAGAAAGTACAGGTATTTGTGTTCAACATGTAAGAAGTAGAAAGTACAGGTATTTGTGTTCAACATGTAAGAAGTAGAAAGTACAGGTATTTGAGTTCAACATGTAAGAAGTAGAAAGTACAGGTATTTGTGTTCAACATGTGAGAAGTAGAAAGTACAGGTATTTGAGTTCAACATGTGAGAAGTAGAAAGTACAGGTATTTGGGTTCAACATGTAAGAAGTAGAAAGTACAGGTATTTGGGTTCAACATGTGAGAAGTAGAAAGTACAGGTATTTGGGTTCAACATGTGAGAAGTAGAAAGTACAGGTATTTGAGTTCAACATGTGAGAAGTAGAAAGTACAGGTATTTGTGTTCAAAGTGTAAGAAGTAGAAAGTACAGGTATTTGAGTTCAACATGTGAGAAGTAGAAAGTACAGGTATTTGAGTTCAACGTGTAAGAAGTAGAAAGTTCAGGTATTTGTGTTCAACATGTGAGAAGTAGAAAGTACAGGTATTTGGGTTCAACATGTAAGAAGTAGAAAGTACAGGTATTTGTGTTCAACATGTGAGAAGTAGAAAGTACAGGTATTTGGGTTCAACATGTAAGAAGTAGAAAGTTCAGGTATTTGTGTTCAACATGTGAGAAGTAGAAAGTACAGGTATTTGGGTTCAACATGTAAGAAGTAGAAAGTACAGGTATTTGTGTTCAACATGTAAGAAGTAGAAAGTACAGGTATTTGAGTTCAACATGTGAGAAGTAGAAAGTACAGGTATTTGAGTTCAACATGTAAGAAGTAGAAAGTACAGGTATTTGTGTTCAACATGTGAGAAGTAGAAAGTACAGGTATTTGTGTTCAACATGTAAGAAGTAGAAAGTACAGGTATTTGTGTTCAACATGAGAGAAGTAGAAAGTACAGGTATTTGTGTTCAAAGTGTAAGAAGTAGAAAGTACAGGTATTTGTGTTCAACATGTGAGAAGTAGAAAGTACAGGTATTTGTGTTCAAAGTGTAAGAAGTAGAAAGTACAGGTATTTGTGTTCAACATGTGAGAAGTAGAAAGTACAGGTATTTGAGTTCAACATGAGAGAAGTAGAAAGTACAGGTATTTGAGTTCAACATGTAAGAAGTAAAAAGTACAGGTATTTGTGTTCAACATGAGAGAAGTAGAAAGTACAGGTATTTGAGTTCAACATGAGAGAAGTAGAAAGTACAGGTATTTGTGTTCAACAGTGTAAGAAGTAGAAAGTACAGGTATTTGTGTTCAACATGTGAGAAGTAGAAAGTACAGGTATTTGAGTTCAACATGTAAGAAGTAGAAAGTTCAGGTATTTGTGTTCAACATGTGAGAAGTAGAAAGTACAGGTATTTGGGTTCAACATGTGAGAAGTAGAAAGTACAGGTATTTGGGTTCAACATGTGAGAAGTAGAAAGTACAGGTATTTGTGTTCAACATGTGAGAAGTAGAAAGTACAGGTATTTGAGTTCAACATGTAAGAAGTAGAAAGTACAGGTATTTGTGTTCAACATGTAAGAAGTAGAAAGTACAGGTATTTGAGTTCAACATGTGAGAAGTAGAAAGTACAGGTATTTGAGTTCAACATGTAAGAAGTAGAAAGTACAGGTATTTGTGTTCAACATGTGAGAAGTAGAAAGTACAGGTATTTGAGTTCAACATGTGAGAAGTAGAAAGTACAGGTATTTGAGTTCAACATGTAAGAAGTAGAAAGTACAGGTATTTGTGTTCAAAGTGTAAGAAGTAGAAAGTACAGGTATTTGAGTTCAACATGTGAGAAGTAGAAAGTACAGGTATTTGGGTTCAACATGTGAGAAGTAGAAAGTACAGGTATTTGTGTTCAACATGTGAGAAGTAGAAAGTACAGGTATTTGAGTTCAACATGTAAGAAGTAGAAAGTACAGGTATTTGAGTTCAACATGTAAGAAGTAGAAAGTACAGGTATTTGTGTTCAACATGTAAGAAGTAGAAAGTACAGGTATTTGAGTTCAACATGTGAGAAGTAGAAAGTACAGGTATTTGAGTTCAACATGTAAGAAGTAGAAAGTACAGGTATTTGAGTTCAACATGAGAGAAGTAGAAAGTACAGGTATTTGTGTTCAATGTGTAAGAAGTAGAAAGTACAGGTATTTGAGTTCAACATGTGAGAAGTAGAACGTACAGGTATTTGAGTTCAACATGTAGAGAAGTAGAAAGTACAGGTATTTGTGTTCAACATGTGAGAAGTAGAAAGTACAGGTATTTGAGTTCAACGTGTAAGAAGTAGAAAGTACAGGTATTTGAGTTCAACATGTAAGAAGTAGAAAGTACAGGTATTTGTGTTCAACATGAGAGAAGTAGAAAGTACAGGTATTTGTGTTCAATGTGTAAGAAGTAGAAAGTACAGGTATTTGAGTTCAACATGTGAGAAGTAGAAAGTACAGGTATTTGAGTTCAACATGAGAGAAGTAGAAAGTACAGGTATTTGTGTTCAACATGTGAGAAGTAGAAAGTACAGGTATTTGAGTTCAACGTGTAAGAAGTAGAAAGTACAGGTATTTGAGTTCAACATGTGAGAAGTAGAAAGTACAGGTATTTGGGTTCAACATGTAAGAAGTAGAAAGTACAGGTATTTGAGTTCAACATGTAAGAAGTAGAAAGTACAGGTATTTGAGTTCAACATGTGAGAAGTATAAAGTACAGGTATTTGAGTTCAACATGTAAGAAGTAGAAAGTACAGGTATTTGGGTTCAACATGTGAGAAGTAGAAAGTACAGGTATTTGGGTTCAACATGTGAGAAGTAGAAAGTACAGGTATTTGAGTTCAACATGTGAGAAGTAGAAAGTACAGGTATTTGAGTTCAACATGTAAGAAGTAGAAAGTACAGGTATTTGTGTTCAAAGTGTAAGAAGTAGAAAGTACAGGTATTTGAGTTCAACATGTGAGAAGTAGAAAGTACAGGTATTTGGGTTCAACATGTGAGAAGTAGAAAGTACAGGTATTTGTGTTCAACATGTGAGAAGTAGAAAGTACAGGTATTTGAGTTCAACATGTAAGAAGTAGAAAGTACAGGTATTTGAGTTCAACATGTAAGAAGTAGAAAGTACAGGTATTTGTGTTCAACATGTAAGAAGTAGAAAGTACAGGTATTTGAGTTCAACATGTGAGAAGTAGAAAGTACAGGTATTTGAGTTCAACATGTAAGAAGTAGAAAGTACAGGTATTTGAGTTCAACATGAGAGAAGTAGAAAGTACAGGTATTTGTGTTCAATGTGTAAGAAGTAGAAAGTACAGGTATTTGAGTTCAACATGTGAGAAGTAGAACGTACAGGTATTTGAGTTCAACATGAGAGAAGTAGAAAGTACAGGTATTTGTGTTCAACATGTGAGAAGTAGAAAGTACAGGTATTTGAGTTCAACGTGTAAGAAGTAGAAAGTACAGGTATTTGAGTTCAACATGTAAGAAGTAGAAAGTACAGGTATTTGAGTTCAACATGTAAGAAGTAGAAAGTACAGGTATTTGTGTTCAACATGAGAGAAGTAGAAAGTACAGGTATTTGTGTTCAATGTGTAAGAAGTAGAAAGTACAGGTATTTGAGTTCAACATGTGAGAAGTAGAAAGTACAGGTATTTGAGTTCAACATGAGAGAAGTAGAAAGTACAGGTATTTGTGTTCAACATGTGAGAAGTAGAAAGTACAGGTATTTGAGTTCAACGTGTAAGAAGTAGAAAGTACAGGTATTTGAGTTCAACATGTGAGAAGTAGAAAGTACAGGTATTTGGGTTCAACATGTAAGAAGTAGAAAGTACAGGTATTTGAGTTCAACATGTAAGAAGTAGAAAGTACAGGTATTTGAGTTCAACATGTGAGAAGTATAAAGTACAGGTATTTGAGTTCAACATGTAAGAAGTAGAAAGTACAGGTATTTGGGTTCAACATGTGAGAAGTAGAAAGTACAGGTATTTGGGTTCAACATGTGAGAAGTAGAAAGTACAGGTATTTGGGTTCAACATGTGAGAAGTAGAAAGTACAGGTATTTGTGTTCAACATGTGAGAAGTAGAAAGTACAGGTATTTGGGTTCAACATGTGAGAAGTAGAAAGTACAGGTATTTGTGTTCAACATGTGAGAAGTCAAAGTAAAAAGTTGTCAGAAAAGTAAGTAGTGGAGTAAAGTACTGATACCAGAAAGATGTACTTAAGTACAGAAACGAGGTATTTGTACTCCACCACTTCCCCCCTCTGTTAGATTGAAAGACATGATGATGCACCTGGATCTCTTTTACAAAATAATAACGATCACGTGTTTCGCCGTGTGTTTTTACCGAGGTAGTCGTCGAAGGAGAACTTGTCGTTGTCCCAGATCTGGACGGTGAGTTTCGGAGCCACTTTAGTCTCGGCTTTATCCAGACTCCAGAAATGTTCCTGCAAACACACAGAGAGAAATCAGAGGGAATACAAGAGAGGATTTAACGCAAAGTTACACAAAAAATGTAGCTTCAAATATTCAAGTATTTGACAAAAAACGTCTTTAAACATTATTTAAATGTGACTTAAATTCCTAACCACAATGAATGAATGGCTTTATATTTGCCAAACGTCTTGTATGTGTTTTATTTATTTATTTTGTAATCCTAAAAACCGTTCTTTTTTACCATTTATTTTATTTTGATACTTCAATATGTCTGTTTTAAAGGCGTCAACAATATTTAGATTGAAGTGCTTCTGGGTCTTTGAACAGTATCCATAAACCCCTCTTCTTCTTGATGTAAGAAATTAGAGGATTTTAGGAGGAACAAATCAAGCGGCCACCTCTGGGTCTGTAAGGGTTAGCAATAAGGAAACGCCTTAAACCTGCATTCCTTCTAATATCCAGCAGGGGGCGACTCCTCCAGTTACAATATTGTATAGAAGTCTATGAGAAAACGGCCCTACTTCTCAAATGGAAATGTGCGTTTGTTGACTTAGATATTTGACAGTTACAACTTACTAAGCCAATGTGGAAGTGCCTTAGACATGCATTCTCTGTAATATCCAGCAGGGGGCGACACCTCTGGCTGCATATGGACATGAACTTGTATAGAAGTCTATGAGAAAATTAACGACTTCTCACTTGATTCATTAACTCAGTAGACATACTGTGTGTGTGTGTGTGTGTGTGTGTGTGTGTGTGTGTGTGTGTGTGTCTGTGTGTGTGTGTGTGTGTGTGTGTGTGTGTGTGTGTGTGTGTGTGTGTGTGTGTGTGGGTGTGTGTCTGTATGTGTGTGTATGTGTGTGTGTATGTGTGTGTGTGTGTGTGTGTGGGTGGGTGTGTGTGTATGGGGGTGTGTGTGTGTGTCTGTCTGTCTGCCTGTGTGTGTGGTGTGTGTGTGTCTGGGCGTGTGTGTGTGTGTGTGTGTGTGTGTGTGTGTGTGTGTGTGTGTGTGTGTGTGTGTGTATGTGTGCGTGTGTGTGTGTCTGTCTGTCTGTCTGTGTGTGTGGTGTGTGTGTATGTGTGTGTGTCTCGGTGTGTGTGTCTGGCATCCTCGATATTGAGAAACACCCTCTATATCGGCTCTAATGGCCTCCTTCCTTCTTCTTATATCACATTGCCTCTGCAGAGTTATGGATCTCATGTTTGTGAAGATTTAAAGACGGTACCTTTCTGTCGATCACACACAGCTGCTCTGCTGGCAGGAAGTGGAAAGGGAACAGGAATCTGAAGTTGAAGTTTCCCTCTCCTCCCAGAGAGCGATAATGGACGTCTGTCTTCTGTTTGTTGTGTTCGTGACCGTCCATCCAGCTGAGAGAGAATCACAAGGAAACATGAAGATCAAATACTTTGGTTTCAAAAGGGTTTAAAGAAGAATAAATGCAGACAGAGGCGTCTATGATGTACCTTTCTTTCTTTTTAAACATATTCTTTATTAGCTATTTTCTCACATTCCCCTTTACATCCAATAATACCAATAATAATACATACAATAGGAAAAATATCCACATACCAGAATATTTCAAAAATAGAAATTCCTCATTTTAAAGAAGCCATATTATATTATTTTGGGGTGTCACACAGTAGTGTTAATTTTGTCAGCTACTTTTAAATGTAGTCTTAGTCCTGAAATGGAACTGCTGGGGAAAAAACTGACTATCAGAGATGTAATATTCCGTCAACGATATTGCATGTTGATTTCGTTACAGTTATTGTTTAAGCCAGAGTCACACTATCCCGAAATTGACACCAGATGAAGGAAATGTTCAAATTCGGCGCTGATAGTAACAACATCGGGCCATTCGTGAGGGCATCTTAAGAGTTGAGTGGAGTTTCTCAGGCTCCGGCAGCAACTTCGTGAGCGGTGGCAAAATCTTTGGCATTACCGAAGGACCTAGCGAAGGTTCATTTCCGTGTTGAATTCGTGTGTCCATTTTGCCCTTCGTAAGGCATCTTGAGGGTATCTTGTCAAATCGTGGCATCTTCGTGCGATCATCGGTGCCATCGGGCATTTTCCGCCTCACGAAGACAATAGGAAGGAAACAAGAAGCTGCCCGATTGTCTTAGGAAGGCGACACGACTACGTGAAGCCCTCGCAATGCCGTCGTGTAGCCATCGTATTAAAGTACAACTTGTGTTCTGTGAAACTGAAAAATATATTACATTGTTTTTGTTACTTGCGTTGCAGTTGTATGTCTTAAATGTAATTTGGGTTAACTTCCTGTTTTATTTAGATGCTTTTATTTTGAAGGCGAGTTTACGCTGTTGACAGGAAGTTGTTGTTGCTATGGAAACAACATGACGGAGTGTGTGGTTCGGGTGCCATCGTGTGGCCTTCTGGAGACATCGTACTTGTTTCGGCCGTTGACCAAGTTCGGGGCCATCTTCGTGCGAAATTCACAATTCCATATTCGTGTGTCCATCTGGTGTCAATGTCGGGACAGTTTGACGCCAGCCTTACTGACGTCGGTGCGTCTCGTCATCGTCTCGTCTTAGTCATGGAAAAAAATGGGCGTTGACGAATACATTTCGTCATAGTTTTAGTCAACGAAATGAACACTATCGCACAGTCCTCTTGATGTACCTTTTAACGTAGATGTCGCTCATCTTCTCCCCGGTGAGGCTGATATCATCCAGGATAACGTCGCTGGTGTTCCAGATGATGCAGCGCAGGAACAACCTGAAGAGAAAACCCAAATATAGATACATTTAGTGGGTTTGTCTAGTGATTTAATAACACTCTGACACTGGCAAGTAACTGAGAAAATGATTGATATTTAGGAATCGATTGATGGAAAATAAAGGCTTTTACACTCATTTTGATTAAACAACACAACAATGCTGAATGTTAGCCTGGAAATATCGCATTTGTAAATAACATATTTATTTTGAAAACAAAAGCAGCCCCTGTGGTTTAAGGCCATGCCAGTGAAGAGAGTAACACGACTATATGGATTACTAAGTAACTCAATAATTGACATATCGATTAGTTGGTTCATTGACTGGTGAACTAAACCAATGAACTGATTGATTGGCTGATCCACTGACTGTGTGTGTGTGTGTGTGTGTGTGTGTGTGTGTGTGTGTGTGTGTGTGTGTGTGTGTGTGTGCCTACTTATTGGCTTTGCGTGGTGTGATGTTGAACGGAGCTCCAGGGGGTCCCATGGACTTTGGGAACAGATCGACCCACATCATCAGACGACCCTGACGGACAGCGACAACAACCAATCAGAAGCCCGGAATACATAATACTGAGTGTGTGTGTGTGTGTGTGTGTGTGTGTGTGTGTGTGTGTGTGTGTGTACCTGCTCTATCTCTGGCTGTAGAGGACTGTATAACGCTCGGCTCTCCACGTGTTCAGGAACCAGTCCCAGCTTCCTCAGGATGTGGAGAGACAGACGCTCCTTCAGAGGACCGAGGTGACGCTTGGACACGATCTTGTCCTCTGGAAACACACACACACACACACACACACACACACACACACACACACACACACACACACACACACACACACACACACACACACACACACACACACACACACACACACACACACACACACACACACACACACACACACACACACACACACACACAGGTTTAAGTGTAGGTCATAGCACTCCTTAAATTACTGTTAAACTCTGAGTGGAGGATGGAAACACAGAGGACTGGGAGGAGAGAGGTTCATAGGAATGATGTATTATTCATACACACACACACACACACACACACACACACACACACACACACACACACACACACACACACACACACACACACACACACACACACACACACACACACACACACACACACACACACACACACACACACACACTAAGCCGTTCGTTGGTCTCTGCATTACATATGAAGGAGGAAAATGTGTGTTGCCTCCAAGCGAAGCTAAAATATCACGTCAAAGGTTTATGAGTCTGAACTCAGAGTCACCTTTAGAGGAGAGGAAAGAGGAGAGGAAAGAAGACGACAAAGAAAGAGAGGAAGAGACAAGTAAAAGGAGAGTTAAGGAGAAAGCTAAATGAGAAAATAGGGGAAGACGGATGGAAAGGGGAGTGAATACGTTGAGAGAAAGAGATTCGAATTGAGAAAGGATATGAAAAGTGAGGAGGAGAAGGTGAGAGGAAGGGATAAATGAAGAGAAAAGGAAACGATGAGGAAATGTGGAAGCAAAAGTTGAGAAACTAAATTTGATGAAGAAAAAACGACAGAGAAAACATGAGAAAAGTGAACAGGGGAATACAAAGGTTTGAGATAAAAGGTAAAGAATAGAGACGATGAGTTAAAGTGGACGAAGAACCCGGGAGATTAAACCAGACGAGAAAAAGAAAACAGAGAGACAAGCGAGAGGCAAAAAGGGAAAGCTCAATCGAGGAGAAAGTAAAAAAAAAGAACTAAAACGAGAGGAAGGAGAGAAAGAAGATCTCGGCCAATTAGCAGCTAATGATGACGGACAGCAGGCTGACGCACGGTAACCGCGGCAACTGTGGAAAGAAAAACGCAGCGGCGCTCCTCGCTGACCGAGAGACGACCACCATCCATGTTGACGTTGGCCGAAACACACACACACACACACACACACACACACACACACACACACACACACACACACACACACACACACACACACACACACACACACACACACACACACACACACACACACACACACACACACACACAACACACACACACACACACACACACACACACACACACACACACACACACACACACACACACACACACACACACACACACACAGAGTTGTACCATAAATCACCAGAACGACAACCATGACCTTGCATCGCACCGGCATAAAACGTGTGTGTGTGTGCGTGTGTGTGTGTGTGTGTGTGTGTGTGTGTGTGTGTGTGTGTGTGTGTGTTGAACATTTATCTCATAGCTCCGCTCTCCAGGTGGTCCTGTGGTTAGTTCTGCAGTTTTGGAAGCAGAGGAGGAAATGGAGGAGAGGTAGATACAGATGTGGGGAAAAGATGGATTAAGAAGAAGAAGAAAGGAAATAAAGATCAAGGAAAGGAAGTAGGAAAGGAGTGGAAAAGGGAATACAGAGAAAACAAGAAAGACGAAATAATGGAGGAGAGAAGAGGGTTCAAAAAGGAAAGAGAGAAGGAGAGATTGGTGATGGGATGAAGGAGATATAACGATGGATTTAAAGGAGACGAAGAAGGGGAGAAACACAAGGAGACATCGGGGAAAAGGAAAGGATAGAAGAGGTAGTAAAGGGAATGAGAAATATGGATGTAAGGATGTAAAATAGAAAGAGAGACAATGACAGGGAGGAGGATGAGGCGGATATGGAAATGTACTAAAATAAAAAGTTGATATCTGAGAGTGCAAGACAGAAAAATAAAAGCTGCTGTAATGATTCATCTGTTTGCACGAAATGGCTGAGAAGGGGGATATTGGGAGGTTTTTAGGGCATCACACACACAAGCATTTCTGTCTCTGCAAACTCCAAACACTTGAATTCTAGCATCCATCATAGATTTCTTCATTTATGGAGTTTTTAGTGTCTGTTTTATACATACTTTTTTCTTTTGTATGCATGTTTCTTAGTTAACATTATCAGTGGTTTTCAAACTGTGAGGCGTGAAAGAAAGACAGACAGACGGACGGACGGAGAGACAGAGAGACAGACAGACAGACGGAAATACGGACAGACGGACAGACAGACAGACAGGAGGACAGAGAGACAGAGACGGACAGAGAGACAGACGGACGGACGGACAGACAGACAGAGAGACAGAGAGACAGAGACAGAGAGACAGACGGACGGACGGAACAGACAGACAGACAGACAGACAGACAGAGAGACAGAGAGACAGAGACGGACAGAGAGACAGACAGACGGACGGACAGACAGACAGACAGAGAGACAGAGACGGACAGAGAGACAGACGGACGGACGGACAGACAGACAGACAGACAGACAGAGAGACAGAGAGACAGAGACGGACAGAGAGACAGACGGACGGACAGACAGACAGAGAGACAGAGACGGACAGAGAGACAGACAGACGGACGGACAGACAGAGAGACAGAGAGACAGAGACGGACAGAGAGACAGACACACAGACAGACAGACGGACAGACAGACAGACAGACAGACAGACAGACAGACAGACAGGTAGGTCGGTCGGTCGGTCGGTCGGTCGGTCGGTCGGTCGGTAGGTAGGTAGGTCAACTCAATAAGAGAAATTAAGTGTTAAGACATTAGAAATAAACAGTCCAAAATATTTCTGAAATAGAAATAATAATTATAAACTGAGTTAATTAAGCCGTCTTTTGCTCTTTTCTGCTGTAACAATGTAAATGTCCCCTCTGTTGGACGAATGAAGGTATTCTGATTGTGATTCTGATATGTTTTATTGATCGTTGGTCTCTCACCCAGGTCTGCAGCGGAGTATCTGATTCCTCTGAAGACCACCACGTCCTCCTGGTAGATCGGCCTCTTCAGGTTCCTGCGCTCACACACTCTGAGCAGCAGCTGCCGGGGGGTCAGCTGGTGCCTCCACTGGTTCACCCCCGACCTGAACATTACAAAATATTAGATAAAAGAAAGGATGAGACAAAGAAATGGACTGAAAGAAGGCGGGACAACATTATTTATCATACAGTTTCTGGTTATTTGGCTTTAAAGGTCTCCTATCATGCAAAATGCACTTTGTGATGTCTTCTCTCCATCAACATGTGTCCCCGGTGTGTCGGGGAACTCACGCAGCGTCAGGAAATAAAACCCTCTCTTTTCCTCCGTACCCAAATCTCTAAAAACGGGGAACAACGGAGCTGATCCAGATTTGCGTCCGATATGACGTAACATCTGAAATGTGGACCCACGGCCCAATCAGAAACGTTGCTGTCAGAAACAACGCCCGACTGTTTTGGACGTAATATGGTCGGTGTTTACATTAGCATCGCTAACACTCAAGCTAACCTGTACTGGAGAGCATGTGTGTGAAGAAGCAGGAAGTAAAAAGGTACTTTGTAGTAAACCCGTAAGAGAAAAAACATTTGAGCTCCATACTGTTTCAGAAATAATCCTTGATGTGGTTTTGAACATGATATCGCGTTTCATCACATTTTTAAAGCTATAGACCCAGAATCAGCACTTTAGAAACAGGAAGTGAAATAGAGGGATACGAGGCATGGCTAGAATGGGTGACATGTTTTTTATATACTTGTATATATATGAGACCTATAATATATGCCTAGTATAATAGGAGACCTTTAACACTTTAGATATATATATATACTGGTTCACCCCCGACCTGATGAGAACAAAATAACATAATATCATATAAAATAAAGGAAGAGACAAAGAAAGTGTTAAAGTTTCAGAAAGAGACCAATCTAGACTAAAGGAGACCAAGTTTCTTATTGTTCTGGTATTTTCAGCCCCTGTACAGGACTTGGTTAAATTCCTACCTTTAGACTTTAGATATATATATATTGATTTAAATATTTATCATTTAGTTTCTGGTTATGAGCCTGTAAGTTTCGCAGCCTGTGTACTCACAGGCTGTAGGACTGCGGCAGACCACATGCGGCTCCGTGTCTGGACAGGAAGCGGTTCTCCAGGTCGATCAGCGTCTCTCCGATCTTCTCGTCTTTGCTCAGCATGTCGTGGTCGTACAGCATCACTTTCAGGTCTTTATCCAGAGGGAGGGAGCAGGAGATCTCGAACATCCTGCAGGGAAACACGAGACAACAGTCTGAGGAATCTCCGGGGTTTTTATCAGAGAGAAATGACATTAAAACCGGAACGGGCGAGAGATTGGCTCATCTTGCTGTTGCTGCTTTAACACCTAAATGTTCCTCTATGGGGGATAATAAAGCGTTATCTTATCGAAGCTTTCATTTATGCCCACACAAAATAACTTGTAAATGAATTGAAACTAAAGATTGGACATAAATAAGGTCTAGGCTGGTTTAAGGAACAAGAAAATGTAAAATGTCGTCAATAGGACTCTGAATATTCAGCCGTCACTGAGAGTCTGAGCCATCTGAGATCCCATTGGGATTGGTGTGTGTGTGTGTGTGTGTGTGTGTGTGTGTGTGTGTGTGTGTGTGTGTATGTGTGTGTGTCCTTGTATTACTATACTTGTGGGGACCTACATCTGTTTACATAGTCACATGTGGGGACTGGCTTCCCTTATGCGGACAAATCGGAGGACCCCATAAGTCTCCAGGAAATGCATGTAAGTCAATGTAATGTCCCCTGAAGTGATGTATACATGGTATGTGTGTGTGTGTGTATGTGTGTGTGTGTGTGTGTGTGTGTGTGTGTGTGTGTGTTTCCAGCAACCCCTACTACTTCAAAGGTGATCAGAAAGTGACTAACACGTTAAAGATGAATCCATCACGCTGCTGAAGCCTGCAGTAAATCACACTGTTCACCTCGTGGAAAACCCTGCTTTAGTTTCACTCTCATGAGTCATGTGTCCACCCATCATTAGCGTGCTAAATGAGCAGGAGAATAACCCCGAGTAACCACCCATCTCTCCGTTTTTAAAGTAACTAAAACCACCAAAGTTAAACTGAGTGAGAAGCAGCAACATGTGGTTTTCCTTTGGGTCCGTGACAACTAAAGCGAATATTTACTGAAATGAGGGGCCTTAAGCTAACAGTCTGACACCTGGTGAGAGCTTTAACATGACCTTGTTATACATCAGAATGCTGCAAAACACCTGTGTCTATACGTACATGGTGCGTATTCTTTAATACATGGGTCTGTGTTGTGTTTCAGGATATTGATGAATTGGAGGCTATTAAAACTTGAGAATAAGACAAAAGTCGCTCAGCATGGAACCTAACTACGTGGCTAAAACTATAAACTCAAATGTATTTTAAAAAGACCATCAGAAACACTCTAACCTGTGAAACAATCGTATTAGTTATCAAGCTTTCGGTCAACATTACACGAACTGGCCTTGATGAAGGTCTGAACAAAAGCGTGCTTATAACGAAAGATTTTTGTGCGGATTCGATACGAGGGAGATCTGTTCTTTAAGGATGAAGCAGAAATTGGCAAAAGTGGACACTTACAGGATGAACAACAACATATGCATCTTGTAAGTAAAAACAATACGTCAGACAGACGTTGTTGTTAGTGACGTGTGCATCATGTCTTGGAGGATACTGGGGATAAAACGGGATTCGACTTAAGACATTGAAGGTCTTGAGAATCCTGATTTCAAAGAGGTTAGTAGAAGTTAAAGGAACAAAAGGATACATCTAAATGGATTATTCCTTCCTTTTCCATCTTCAGGCGCATTGGGGGTAATCGACCAAGTGAAGTCGGACTTTACTCAAATTGCCTTTCTTAAAGTCTGGACTTCGACTTGTGTGTGAAGTCGTTTAGACGTTTAGTTTCTATTTTTAGGTCAAATCGATGTTACGTACTTCCCGAAAACTGGGTCCAGCGTGCAGGGGATGTAGTTCTCGTGGTCGTTGATGGTCTTTTTCCCCAGAGTGATCTTCACGTAGGGGTCGCACTGAAAACACAAGGAGAGAAACCGTCCATTAACACACACATTAAAACACATTTTATCTCATTCTTCCATCTTAATAATAACAACAATAACACTACAGGGGATTTTTATAAGATAAAGAAGTACAACTAAGACAAGGCGTTGTACATTAGAGAAATTAAAAGACTAGAAATAAACAATTCAAATAGAAATAGAAATAAAATAGCATTAAAAAAGCGCTTTTTCTAGTGCTAACAGTTAACACCCTTCAAAAGTTACTGACACAGAGTATAATATCTCTAAATATCCGGATGTTTCTCTACATGTTGTCATGGCGATGATATCAGTGCTTTGTTTTCCCGTTTCATTCTGAAAGGTGTGCACCCCCCTAGTTATGTCTGCTCTTACTTCCTGTCTCTGTGTTTCCCTCCTGTTTGATTGGCTGATTGTGATCACCTGTGTTTTTCCTCCCTCCCCACCTGTGTCTTTGTGATCACTCTTGCTGGTATTTAAATTCTAATCGTCTTTTGTAAGAAATTAAAATCAATGTTTAATGACGTAATTTAGTTTAAACATACTGTAAGCTTAAAACGGTTTTATTCGGAAAACATTTCATTTCCGGTTAGCATTGACTTGCAGCTAACAGTGTTGCTAAATGAATGTACAGTTTATTTTGAAAAGCTTTATTGAAAGGCGTCGCCGTTGTCAACAGTGACGTCACTTCCGGTTTTACGTTAACAATGATGATAGCCGTTAAAATGCATTAAATAAAAAGTCATGAATGAGTGTATGAGGAGAAGAGGCGTGTGGACCCTCTGAGTTACACGATATCGGACACAGAAGAACACGTGGAGGGAGGACCCCCTCCGTCAGAGGAGGAGCCAGGGATCAGATACAGAGATGTTCGTCTTCCCCCCACGAACATGGCGCCGTGTTCCTGAATCGCCCTGTTTGTTTCAAAACCACGTTACTTAATTAAAGTACTCTGTTTGTTAAGACTCGTAGCCTTGAAATAAAGGTATTTTCTGTGAAACCCGGTATCTGTCCTGCATCTGGGTCCTGCCTGAAAAGTCCATAATCATAAAGTGATTTCCTCCTGTTGAAATCATCTGTATTATATGATCATGTGCTGTAAGTCATAGTTTCATAATGTAGTATATCTCAAGAGACCTTTGTAGAGAACTAGCACACGTCTGTCTGCAGCGTGTTATCGAGCATAGGATCTTGTAACATGTGATTGCAAAAGGTCCAAAGGTATAGTGCTGTGTAAACTCAAAACAAGTGTATGAAACCTGTGAGACACATGCTGGCTCTTATACTGTTGTACAACAATATCATAATTCCTTCAATCAGTGTGTCTGTGTTTCTATTTGGTTGTATCTTGTTACGTCTTGAGTGTCTGAGGTTCCGCGACACTCCCTCCTCACCTTCCCGTTGGTGTCTTTGGGCTGCAGCCCTTGAGCCTGGATGACGTAGACTCGCACCACGCACTCCTCGTTGCCGTTGGGAGGAAGTTTCCTGAACTGTCGGGGGGGCGGAGGGGTCGAGGGGTCGTCTGGCAGCGGGTAGATCTTAAACATGCCCTGATGTGATGAAGGAAAGGAGACGAGACACAGTTAAAGAACAATTTAAACACTTCTTTTTGACGATGTTGACGTGATGTGGAAACTTTTGTGTTGTTTTCCTGTGTGCCGTTACGCCTGAATGTAAAACTTTCCCCTAACATGAGAACGACTTCTGCAACAACAGTAAGGTTTTAGTGATGATGCATTTGTTTTGGGAAGTAGTGAGCAGACAACGGGATAAAAGAGACTTGGATTATACCGCACTTGTGTTAAACTCTGTACCGATATAGTCTTATAATAATAAGCAGCCCCTTTTACTTCAATTAATTCAAGACTTTTCTCCGAGTTTTAAAATGTTGAGGTTGAAGTGTTCCTTTGATAATGCAGCGTAATACAATTAATTTAAACTAAAGAAAAGAAAATATGCAGAGGAACACCGAACGAACACAACTTAATAAAAATGAACTAAACAGAAAATAAAATAATGAATAAAGCTGAAAAAAGTAAAGCAATCCGATGTAATGTGCAAGCTTTTATCTCTATGTGCTTTCATGTCAATTTTGTATTCGTAATAATTGTGTTTTAATAAAATCTGTACTTGTGCTTAAACTGGGTTCATGTGGCTTGTCTCTTGTCTCTTCAAGTGTTCATTATAATAAATGTCCGTTGTCCCTTCTCTAAATTACATCTTAAGCTAACTTCTCACCTTGAACTCTCCCACCACTGAAGGGTCTTCTCCTTCGTCCTGAGTCTTTCCTCTCTGAAGTTTAAACGTCTGACAGAAATCTGACAGACCCCCAAAGCTCTCCACCTTCTCCAGCTCCCTGTCGTACACCTGAGGAAGAGGAGGAGGAAGACGAGAGGGGTTAATATCTGATGTTTAGATGAGTTGTTGAAACCTAAAAAGGATGATGCAAATGAAAGAAAATCTGGACCACAATCCCAGTGATCCTGCAACAAATAAGGCCCCGTCCACACGGAGACGAAACGGAGACGCTGTAGTACATATGCCTGGCCTGTAAGTGGCGCTGTACTTCCGCCACAAAATACACCAAAAGCGGCGAATAAGACCGATGACGATTATGATTATATTATATCATTTTTGTTGCTGATGGTTGTGGAAGAGCAGCTGTAAATGTTGCACTAAAATCTGTATCATGGTCAGTAGCGCCTGGAGGCCAAACGCAACCCTGTGATCCGCCATTGTTGTTGTTGGCGAAACACATCAGCAATGACGCGGGGGTGAGCAGGAGAGGTGGGGAGAGGCGGGGCTATGGCGTCATCGTTTTCAGGAAATGATCGTATAGGGCGTAGACACGGAGCCGCAAGCGTTTCGTCCTCAAATCTACCCACCTTGGGAGCCGTTATCAATGTGTATCGGATTCAGGCTCTGAATCCGCGTTTCCGTTTCGGCCTCGTGTGGACGAACTGTCTATAGAACGTTAGAGGATTCAACTGATATCGTCTCCGTGTGGACGGGGCCTAAAGGCTTTGGGACACCAAGCCGATTTCGGCCGTCGATAGATGTCTGGCCGCCGATGAGCGTCCTGTCGCCCTACTCAGATTGGTGTGTCCCTCACCGTTGAGTCTTTTCGGCCGTGCCGACACCTTCCGCTCCCGATTGAACATGTTGAATCCGGAGCGGAGGCTGTCGGCAAATAAATCACTTCTTAACACGATTAAGAAGGCACACACAGACGGCTATTCTTTTTCATTTTGTGAAACAGTCTGTGACGGACGAGAGTGAAAATGGAACGCACACGCTATCTGTTGTTTGTTTATATCACGCAGTCTGTTCTTCTTCTCTCGGTTATCCCGCAGTCTGTCTTCCGGTTGTTGCCTCTTTTGAATGACGAATACACACTACCGCCGCCTGCTGGTAAGGAGAGGTATTGCCACTCACGCATGCGCAGTTCGTACGTGCTACTTGGCCGTCGGCTGAAGTCTTTGCGGTGTGTTCCAGTGCGACTGTTGGCCAAGACGCAGGAGACGTGAGGCGACGCAACAGTCGGGTCCGTCGGGACGTGTTCTTTGGTGTCAGTTTGGTGCGTCAGGGCCTTAAAGCGACTCTTTACTGAATATGACCTCATCATACGTCTCTTTAATAAACGGGTTAATGTCGGGTTTTAGGAAGGATTTCAATAACGTTGTTTTAGTTATCAAGATTTCCGTCAGCATTACACTAACTCTTGCGTTGATGAAGGTCAACGACAGATTTTTGCACAGATTCGATACCAGGGAAGCTTTTTTCTTTTTACACCTGAGGAAGAGGAGGTGGGTTAATATCTGATGTGTTCAGATGTGTTGAAAGTGTTGGGGTTAGAGCCTAAAAAAGATGATGCAAAAGTCTGGACTACAATCCCAGTGATTCGGTATCAAACCCAATACAAGAAAAGAGAGAGGAACCAAAACAAGGAGGGAAACAGCAGCGCCTTTGTGGAAGAAAAGCAAGTCTACTGTCAGGGAGGAAAGGAAGAAGAGAGGCGAGGAAGGGGGGGGAGCGAAAGGGAGAGGGGTGAGCCAAGGAGAGAAGAGAGGGACAGGATATTGAGAAGGACAGAAGAAGAGACGAGGCGATCGTCAGCAGGTTGGCGCACAAAAACAGGAAAGTAAAATAGTGTTTTTATCCCTCTGGCAGCTCGAATTCATGACCTCGAATCTCATTATATTAATAATGCAATTGATCAATTATGGTTTAGAGCATGTTTGGAGGCAGCTGCATGGAGGCACTACTTCTTTGACTGATAACGCAATATAAACTGAACACACAGGCACGATACACACGTTTTTTGAATGAAGCGTGACTTCAAATACCATCATTAATTCATTAAATGTATGTCTGTTGTGAAGAAAGGAACTTACGATTCCTAGGAAATAGACAAAGCTCTCCAAAGCGCTCTTACTCTTTTATACCGGTTAAGCGGTAACTCAAAAGGTTTGCATCACTGTGTCCAAAGCACTAGCTCTTGACCTTCATTATTTCTATTTCTTATTGCACTTATTTGTACGTCTTAGGTTTATGGTTCGTTGCACTCTTGAGGGAGTCTGTCCCGTTAGATTTTTAGACCATCAATCATTTAAACCTTTGAATATTTGCCGTTTTTCTTCAGGGATCTCTCCTTTTTCCTAATTGGTTGTGAAACATTTCTAAGCTCACTTTCTAGCAGACCTCCACGATGGCGCCAGAGCTGATGATGGAAGAGGAGGAAGAGGGAGACAGAAAGGTGACGAAGGGGGGAGGAAAGGTGAGGGTTTAGTTGAGAGGAAGTTTACTTCAGGTCACATCCAGGCTGAAAAAGTGAGACAGGACAAGTACATCCTTTACTCAGGTTGAAGTACACATACTCGTGTTTAAAAATACTCTGGTGAAAGTAGAAGTACTGACTAAACTTCTTTACTCAAGTAAAAGTAAAGAGGCTTTGAAGTGTGCTTCAGTAAAAAGTACCCATAGCTAGCAGCTGCTTTAAAGAGTACCTGACCTCCCTTTATATCAATAGAACAATGATGTCATTGTTAGCTAATGAATGTTTCCATGGTGACCAACGGCAACATGACAACGTTTCCATTGGTCCCTCTTCTTTAGAGAAGACCAGGAAGTGATGGATACACGGATCGTGTTCCAACCAATAGGCACGCAATGACTCTAAAGAATAATGACCACTCACCAACACACATTCAGACTAAAGGAACCAGCTGTTTGGAAATGAGAGAAGTAGAAAGTACAGGTATTTGAGTTCAACATGTAAGAAGTAGAAAGTACAGGTATTTGAGTTCAACATGAGAGAAGTAGAAAGTACAGGTATTTGAGTTCAACATGTAAGAAGTAGAAAGTACAGGTATTTGAGTTCAACATGTGAGAAGTAGAAAGTACAGGTATTTGGGTTCAACATGAGAGAAGTAGAAAGTACAGGTATTTGGGTTCAACATGTAGGAAGTAGAAAGTACAGGTATTTGGGTTCAACATGTAAGAAGTAGAAAGTACAGGTATTTGTGTTCAACATGTAAGAAGTAGAAAGTACAGGTATTTGTGTTCAACATGTGAGAAGTAGAAAGTACAGGTATTTGAGTTCAACATGTAAGAAGTAGAAAGTACAGGTATTTGGGTTCAACATGTAAGAAGTAGAAAGTACAGGTATTTGTGTTCAACATGTGAGAAGTAGAAAGTACAGGTATTTGGGTTCAACATGTAAGAAGTAGAAAGTACAGGTATTTGTGAAAGTACAGGTATTTGTCTTCAACATGTAAGAAGTAGAAAGTTCAGGTATTTGTGAAAGTACAGGTATTTGTGAAAGTACAGGTATTTGTGTTCAAAATGTGAGAAGTAGAAGTACAGGTATTTGTGTTCAAAATGTAAGAAGTAGAAAGTTCAGGTATTTGTGAAAGTACAGGTATTTGTGTTCAAAATGTGAGAAGTAGAAAGTACAGGTATTTGTGTTCAACATGTAAGAAGTAGAAAGTACAGGTATTTGAGTTCAACATGTAAGAAGTAGAAAGTACAGGTATTTGAGTTCAACATGTAAGAAGTAGAAAGTACAGGTGTTTGGGTTCAACATGAGAGAAGTAGAAAGTACAGGTATTTGTGTTCAAAATGTAAGAAGTAGAAAGTACAGGTATTTGTGTTCAGCATGTGAGAAGTAGAAAGTACAGGTATTTGTGAAAGTACAGGTATTTGTGTTCAACATGTAAGAAGTAGAAAGTACAGTGTTCAACATGTGAGAAGTAGAAAGTACAGGTATTTGGGTTCAACATGTAAGAAGTAGAAAGTACAGGTATTTGAGTTCAACATGTAAGAAGTAGAAAGTACAGGTGTTTGGGTTCAACATGAGAGAAGTAGAAAGTACAGGTATTTGTGTTCAAAATGTAAGAAGTAGAAAGTACAGGTGTTTGGGTTCAACATGAGAGAAGTAGAAAGTACAGGTATTTGTGTTCAACATGTAAGAAGTAGAAAGTACAGGTATTTGTGTTCAACATGTGAGAAGTAGAAAGTACAGGTATTTGTGTTCAACATGTAAGAAGTAGAAAGTACAGGTATTTGAGTTCAACATGTAAGAAGTAGAAAGTACAGGTATTTGTGTTCAACATGTAAGAAGTAGAAAGTACAGGTATTTGAGTTCAACATGTAAGAAGTAGAAAGTACAGGTATTTGAGTTCAACATGTAAGAAGTAGAAAGTACAGGTATTTGAGTTCAACATGTAAGAAGTAGAAAGTACAGGTATTTGTGTTCAAAGTGTAAGAAGTAGAAAGTACAGGTATTTGTGAAAGTACAGGTATTTGAGTTCAACATGTAAGAAGTAGAAAGTACAGGTATTTGTGAAAGTACAGGTATTTGTGTTCAAAATGTGAGAAGTAGAAAGTACAGGTATTTGTGTTCAACATGTGAGAAGTAGAAAGTACAGGTATTTGTGTTCAACATGCGAGAAGTAGAAAGTACAGGTATTTGGGTTCAACATGTAAGAAGTAGAAAGTACAGGTATTTGAGTTCAACATGTAAGAAGTAGAAAGTACAGGTATTTGGGTTCAACATGTAAGAAGTAGAAAGTACAGGTATTTGTGTTCAAAGTGTAAGAAGTAGAAAGTACAGGTATTTGTGAAAGTACAGGTATTTGAGTTCAACATGTAAGAAGTAGAAAGTACAGGTATTTGTGAAAGTACAGGTATTTGTGTTCAAAATGTGAGAAGTAGAAAGTACAGGTATTTGTGTTCAACATGTGAGAAGTAGAAAGTACAGGTATTTGTGTTCAACATGCGAGAAGTAGAAAGTACAGGTATTTGGGTTCAACATGTAAGAAGTAGAAAGTACAGGTATTTGAGTTCAACATGTAAGAAGTAGAAAGTACAGGTATTTGGGTTCAACATGTAAGAAGTAGAAAGTACAGGTATTTGTGTTCAAAGTGTAAGAAGTAGAAAGTACAGGTATTTGTGAAAGTACAGGTATTTGAGTTCAACATGTAAGAAGTAGAAAGTACAGGTATTTGTGAAAGTACAGGTATTTGTGTTCAAAATGTGAGAAGTAGAAAGTACAGGTATTTGTGTTCAACATGTGAGAAGTAGAAAGTACAGGTATTTGTGTTCAACATGCGAGAAGTAGAAAGTACAGGTATTTGTGTTCAACATGAGAGAAGTAGAAAGTACAGGTATTTGTGTTCAACATGTAAGAAGTAGAAAGTACTGGTATTTGAGTTCAACATGTAAGAAGTAGAAAGTACAGGTATTTGAGTTCAACATGTAAGAAGTAGAAAGTACAGGTATTTGAGTTCAACATGTAAGAAGTAGAAAGTACAGGTATTTGTATTCAACATGTAAGAAGTAGAAAGTACAGGTATTTGTATTCAACATGTAAGAAGTAGAAAGTACAGGTATTTGGGTTCAACATGTAAGAAGTAGAAAGTACTGGTATTTGAGTTCAACATGTAAGAAGTAGAAAGTACAGGTATTTGAGTTCAACATGTAAGAAGTAGAAAGTACAGGTATTTGAGTTCAACATGTAAGAAGTAGAAAGTACAGGTATTTGTATTCAACATGTAAGAAGTAGAAAGTACAGGTATTTGTATTCAACATGTAAGAAGTAGAAAGTACAGGTATTTGGGTTCAACATGTAAGATACAGTACCAGAACAATTTGCTTAAGTACAGTAACAAAGTATATGTACTCCACTACTCCCCACCTCTGGGTGAGAGGGAGGACATGTTGGAAACAGAGGCTCATTGTGACAGTAGAATATCTCTCTAAAGGGCAGGAGAGAGGGGGGGGGGAGGGAGGGAGGGAATAGGTAATAGTAGGTGAGGCAAAGAGCAATTAACCAACATTTCCATCCAACCTGTCAACGTTTTGAAATGTCGCGACAGACGTGTTTCCTTCAGCAGAGGTGAAACCGTTTAATATGTTTCCTGAATGAAAGAGAAATACTCCCACCAGGTTTTCAATGGTCAACGAAAAGCAGTTATCGTTTTTTATTGTGCCTTTCAGTTTCAGATGTACTTTGAGGGGTTTTACGTGAAGAAAAAGAGGAATATCCCTTAGCAAAAAAATCTATAAAATCCTATAGAATCCTATAGAATCTTGTAGAAATCTATAGCATGTTATAGAACATAGTCGTATTTGTAAGCCATGCTAAAGAATTCTATAGAATACTATAGAAATCTCTAGATCATTCTGTAGAATACTATAAATGTGTACTTTTCTATAAACTTCTATAATTAAAACTATAACAATCTAAAGAATTCTATAGGACAGAACCGACTCATGACATATCTGTAGAAATCTATAGAAATCTATAGAAATTTGTAGAAATCTATAGCATTCAAAGAAAACATGCATGACATTTTCTCTCTGATGCAACCTATACTACATTCTATAGAATTCTATAGAATTCTATAAACTCGTCTTTAAATTGGAATAGAGAAAATCATAGTAATCTACATCATTTTGTGGAACTGAGCTGCTTTGCAAAAGCTGTATGGGTCCCTTTGACATCTTTACAACTGTATACTGGATTATGTGCCCAATTAAATTATGTAACCTATACATAACCATATACAACCATACAACATATTGGAATGGAACTCTAAACTGAATGAATGTCACTGTCCTTGTAATCTGATGTCAATGCTCCAGAATTTCTGTGACTGCATCTGTATGTATACATTGATCACTTTTGTTATGTAACTAATTATCTGTTACAACTGGAGATTAAAGCTAAGTGACATAACAATATCTATTGTTAGTGTGAGTCTGTTATAAACAACTCATTGGAGTCTGCAGTACTCTACTCTGTTTTGCAGTCTATTATATACTGTAAAAAAAGATCGTAATTGTACAGGAAATAACTGTAAATGTTTATAGTAAGTATCATGTTTTTTTAAATAACTTGCAAAATCCTGTAAAATGGCAGATATTAACTATAAATTAACAACCCAAAACATTATTTTCAGTATTTTGACAATAACCACAAATAACGTTTATTTCCTTTTTTTTACAGTAAATTTACTATATAATATTTACAGTATTTTTGCACTTTCAGAAAATAAATGCAGATGTACGTCAAATAAAAAGTATTATCTGTAATTAAATATGTAACTCGTAATATAAAAGTGTATTACTATTATAAGACTTTAAGATTTTCTTTGTAATTTTAAGGTAATCATAAAACTGTAAAAAAAAGCGTCAACTAAAAAAAACGTAAAATGTAATTAAAACCTTTTTACATACATAATTTTCTCAATATTCGATTGAATCCACCACAAACACAAAATATCCAATGTTGAAACAAAAGTAAATAAATATGTTCTCATTAAATTCCTAACTTACTATATTGTAAACATCTACAGTTGACAATATCATTAAAACAAATTAAAATGATAGAAAGTGGAGACATTTCTGCAGGGAGGATCAAGGTTTAAAACACACACTGTTATTTATTCAACAAGTCACAGTTATCCTTGTTTTATTTATGTTGCTGTTTTTTTTCTCTCCCATTGGTCAATACACAGTAATAAGCCTTAGTTTTACAGTATAATGTATGGTTTTCGGATTCTGGCCGACAGCCAGAGCTACGGCAATTGAAATAGAATTCAGCCAAAACACGGCAGACAAGTCAGGCATGTTTGGAATGAGTCCACAACACTCCTGATTGGTTAATATAAACGTCATCGAAGAAACCTGCCAATGAGAACTGTCCGCGCCTGTCGTTCACATTTGAAACATCCACGTCAGTTTGAGTGGGTCTCCTCCTGCGAGCTACAGCTGTCTGCTGCAGGATTTTATGGATTTATATCGGGATCGTTTTACACGTTAAATATGAGCATCGGGACGTCAACAAAGAACAGAAGACTTGAGATCTGGTGAGTCCTGCAACTGTAATGGAGTTAAATATGTATTTAGATAATCCTTAGTTTGTGAATGTTTTATTTTTTATTTAATGTTACGTTTCTTCTTCTAGTTAGCTGAGTTTCTTCCCGTTAAGTTGGTATTCATCATTAATAGGTTGTTAAATGTTAAGAAGCCCTGACATGCTGTTTCTTGCAAGATGTTGCGCCCGGAAAACCTGGCTTAACAGGTGGCTGCTAACGTTAGTTTACAGTTTATTGCAGTGCTGCCCCCCCACCCTCTCGTCTCCAACACGGGAGAATTACACAAACATGCAGCGGGGTGTCACAATGTTGTCGCCAAGTTTAATGTAAAGTTTCACAGCTTTCTTATAGCGGAATCTAGTTTGTTAATGTTCAGTAACAGATAGCATAGCATAAACAGCTAACCGCTAACGTTTGGCTAACTTGCTAGTTAGCTCTGCTCTATATATTACAAGCTAACATGACTAGCTAATGTCACACTGTGTGAACTAACATACTTTTTGTATTACTACATCATACATGCTTGGTCCAAATCACTGCTAAAATTAATTATTTTTGAAAATGTATAGTAAAGAAACACTCAGCCATGCATGAAATAACATAGCAAAAATAATACGGGTAATGTTTGACCCATGTTGTGCCTTAGAAGTGTAGTGATACAAACATGATTTTTATTCAAAAAGTAAGAAAGGGAAAAATACAAATTGGTGTTGATCCAAAACAGGTTAATTGAGGAATACCTGGAATCCTGAATGGTTAAAGTAATTTATTGCAAAGATATTTACAATTAAAACTAATTCGGGTCACTTTTGACACATGTTGGTTGTATGTTGTTGTGTAACAAAGGGTCAACATGACGGCTGTGATGTTCACTCTTTTGACAGAGCACCAGTGGACAGCGAGGACTATGGAAGAGAAGATGTGATGGCTTTGTGTGGAAAGCTGCTGACGCCAGCCTGTGTCCCTCATCAGTCTCTCCAGGCAGCACCCAGCTATTCTTCCATCTTGGAGATGAAAAGACTTTGATATGTGAGTAATAACTAACTTGTGTCTAACATAGTATTGAATGTGGTTTAGTAAAGTATTTAAAAATACCCCACATTGTACATGTACAGGACAATCAGACCTTGTTCAACAAAGATCATAAGACAATTGTTTTGTCTTTGAGGTACAGCCGCAGCAGAGAGTCTGAGTTTGAAGAAAGCACTAACATTTTATTTAGTGTTGTTTAATCAATCAATATTTACTGGTCTTGAATTTCCTCACTGGATTACAAAATGCTTGAATCTTATTGTACAGGGACATTATGCAGATTTAATCACCTGAAGATGAAAATATAGATTCATCGATATGTACCATTTTAAGGAAATAGACTGTTATGCGGCTTTCACACCAGCGCTTTTCAGTTTCTAGCTCCGAGCGGGAGCTTTTCTGGTTCAGCTCCGGTTTCCCTTTTCAGCTCCCGCTCTGTGCACACCGCCCACTGGCGCCCCAGAGCTGCCCCTGCTGCGTCATGACGTCACCATTTACATCGCTGATTTGCTCCCCAACGGCAGCCATTACGGCGCTCACAACAACAACTGCGTCGGGTCGATGATCGTGTTGCTTTTAATCACATGAAGCCAGAATAAATTGAATAACGACTTCTCCAACCTTATACTTTGCTCCAGAGTGCCGTGGTTCATTGTTTATTAATGTGTTTCTGCAGAATTTACCGACCGCTGCAGTGCTGGCTGCTCTTCCACGGGAGTTTATTCTCCCGTTAGCTCCCGGTTAGCTCACAATGCAGCGGCCGCTCTAAAGTATTCACTGTCCGACTCACACAAGCAGCTGATGCATATCCCCAGTTCCCCTTAGCCTAAGTGAATGTGTGTCAGTCTGAATTGACGCTGTTTGGTATCACAACGCTGTTATGAAAGTTTCTCTGGTATAAAACGGGTAATGTTAGCATAGCAACCGAAGCTAAACTGACTACTTGCATCCGATAGCTGCAATAATACAAAACAACACGTCTGCCTCTCTCCACAATGATCGATAACAGCGAACGGATGGTCAAAGTAAGGTACAAATAAACAGAATCACACGAAGCCTGGTTAGTGTTGCCTGACTTTATAAAGTGTGTTTATAGGCACACTGCTTGTAAGCAGGCATGATAGTCGACCCATGGGAGGTGGGTTTAGTTTCCTGCACGCCTCGACGTAAGAGAGACGTAAGCGACGTCGCCTCTTAGCTCCAAAGCTCTTGCCTCTGGACCGACAATTTTTTGGAGCTGGAAATGAAGCGGATTCCGGAGCTAAGAGCCGGCGCAGCTGCGGTGTGAACAGGAAAACCCAGCGCTTTTCAGGCTCTAGCTCCGAGCCGGAGCTGAAAAGGCGCTGGTGTGAAAGGGGCATTAGTGGTATTGACCGAAGCTCCACAGCTGTAGCTAGGCGCTGCTAATGAAAACTCAAGTGCTCAATTTGTTGGTTTTTCTTTATTATTAAGAATTGAGCAAGCATATCTTCCTCTTCGAAATCCCAGTTGTACTTCGCTAACACGTAGTGCCTGGGAGGGTGTGTTTGATTGTTCCCACCCTTACCTCACTTATGGACTAGGTCATGTTAGACAAGCAATCCAGTGGTTAGTTTTAGGGTCACCTCCATTGTTTTATTTTTTATTTATTCACTTTAAGAGAAAGGGATTTCAGAAACAAGTCTCACAAGTTTGTCTCGAGGTAAAATTAACAAAAGCTAACTGTTGTTAGACTATGTTCCCCCCTTCTAAACTTATGAAATAATCAATGCCCTGATAATAACATCCATCATTATGGTTTACTAATAGTTATCACTTCACTTCCTCCTCCAGCACCTGGACACAGCAGGAACCTATGCCAGGATCCTGTTTGTGGACTTCAGCTCTGCCTTCAACACAACCCTCTGGCTGGAGGCTGCGCACCATCAGGACGAGAACCTCTCTCCATCAGGACCAGAACCTCTCTCCATCAGGACCAACACCTCTCTCCATCAGGACCAGAACCTCTCTCCATAAGGACCAGAACCTCTCTCCATCAGGACCAAAACCTCTCTCCATCAGGACCAGAACCTCTCTCCATCAGGACCAGAACCTCTCTCCATCAGGACCAGAACCTCTCTTCATCAGGACCAGAACCTCTCTCCATCAGGACCAACACCTCTCTCCATCAGGACCAAAACCTCTCTCCATCAGGACCAGAACCTCTCTCCATCAGGACCAACACCTCTCTCCATCAGGACCAGAACCTCTCTCCATCAGGACCAGAACCTCTCTCCATAAGGACCAGAACCTCTCTCCATCAGGACCAACACCTCTCTCCATCAGGACCAGAACCTCTCTCCATAAGGACCAGAACCTCTCTCCATCAGGACCAAAACATCTCTCCATCAGGACCAGAACCTCTCGGCACCTCAACAAGGCCCGCCCCCCCCCACTGACACTTTACCTCAGCCACAACGCAGACTCTGCATGGAGATCACAGGATGGTAAATAATGCAATGTTTAAATATTGCTTACTGCCAATATTTTATATTCTATAATTTATTGCATTCTATTTCTTAATATAGTTCGCTATCTGTGTAGTTTTTACATTTTTTTATTTGTATGTACGACACCTCCTCATACGTGTGAACATACCTGGCAATAAACCCGTTTCTAATTCTGATCTTTTTGTCCTCTAGGTTGCACTGCCACGTCTACAGTAGCACAGAATGGACAGAGGAAACATGATTGGGCCTCAAGTTTTTTGCAGCCAATATACATTATCCTACAAACTTGGGATAGGAGGGTGAGTGAACAAGTTATCCATTGGTTGGAACCTACATCCCCATTGTTAGACGTACTAAATCCTGCACACTGCTCCATCAAATTGACAATGTGAACATATGTCGCCATTTTGCCATTTCTGTTATTTTCAGTTGAATGTTTCAAAGTAATCTTAAAAAATTCAACTTACTTTTTGTTTCTACTGTTTATAAGTATGATGTTTAAATATGAAATGCTGTATTCATTAGTTGTACTATAATTCTACAAATTAATAGTAATTGTTTCCTACAGAACATTTTGTGATGTCATTTTGTTGAACCTGTTTGATTGGAATATGTTAGAAAAAAGCTGTAAAATAACAGTATTCTAGCTCTTTAGGTTCTGTATTTATTTTAGTGTTTGATCATACAAATCTAAGAAAAGAAAATGTAAAAAAACTGTTTTTCTCATCAGAACTTTATTTAAGGTATTTTAATGTAACATTTTAAGACAATGGATTTTGAAAAGAGAAGAAAGTTTCCTCTAAAATATTTAAGGACAATTTCTGTATACTAATTGCTTTTGCACTTTATTTCAGTTAAAGTATTTTTACTTTAATTTTATGGTTTTTGTTTGGCAGCCTGCTGCCAGTCATTTGACTGTTTTTTCCGTTTTTTTTGCCCATAGAAGTTTTAGTGCTGTACTTTTATTAAACGTTATTGACTGTAAAAAGAGCAGATACATCTGTAAAACCTGTAAAATATTTAAGGACAATTCCCGTAAATTAATGTTATAAATTCTGCAGAACCATTTTATAGAAAACAATAGCAATGTTCTATAGATTATTTTGCAGAATCTATAGTAAAATCCATAGGTAAATTCTATAGAATATTTGCCAATATTCTGCAGTATATTCTACAGAAATTCTATAGAAACATCAATAGATTCTATGGAATATAGGTCACAAATTATATGGTATTCTCCAGAACAGTTCTATAGAAAGCATCCATGGGGTTTTCTAGGATTCTATAGACTATTTTCTACAAAAAAACCATCTACAGTGTATATTTTCTATACTATAGTATTCTATAGATTATTTCCCAGAATCTATAGTAAAACACGTAGGCAATTTCTATAGTATATCCGCAAAAATCCTGTAGTATTCTACAGAAATTTTCTATAGAATTTGTCCATAGATTTTTCTATAGAATTTGTCCATAGATTTTTCTATAGTATTCTATAGATTTTTTTGCTAAGGGTAAATCTGGCTTTTCTGGTTCATTTAAGATAAAATGGACTTTTATTAATCTCTCGTGGGGAAAATGTTTCTCTGCATTTGACCCATCCTGTGTTAGGAGCAGTGTGCTGCCATTTTGAACGGCCCCCGGGGAGCAGTGTGGGGAACGGTGCCTTGCTCAGGGACACCTCGGGAGCACTTGGTCTTGCCGGGACTTGACCTTCCAGTTGCCAAGCCAAGTCCCTATGGACTTCACCACCGCCTTCTGCTAGTTAGAAGCTCATGTAGAAAGACTTGTACAAAGTCTTGCGGAGTAACAGATTACATATAACGGGTTATTAGGATACAAGAAAAATGTTAATATATTCTCTTATAGTTACATAAAAAAAGACTTTCACGAGAAGACAATATAAATAAATATGGCCTTTCTGGATAATTTTCTGTTTGTTAGAAGCTAATGTTGCGGATAACGTGTAATGGGTAATCAGGAAACAGAGAAAAGGTAACTATTTTATTAGTTTAGTTTTAGTTACATGGTGGATTACTAGCAGGATAACACTGTAAGTAAAGCAGGGGTGTCTAACTCAATTTCATCGCGGGCCACATCAGCATCATGGGCCGGTTGTACCTTTTAAGACTATATTAATTTGTCATAAAATAATGTATTATATGACATTATTGCCTCTGAATTGGATTGTTATCGTATAGGGTAATAACTTCATAATGAACTACGTCTGAAAGCAGAAGTCCAGGGCAAATAATTGCAAGTCTCTTCAGTGCGCATGTCACAAAACGAGATGCATTGTGGGACATGTAGTTTATGGGCAACGTGCTTCTGTAAATCGGCATGTAACCGTATAATAAACGTATTATATTCTTTGCAAGCTCTTGCGGGGCCACATAAAATGAAGTCGCGGGCCGGATTTGGCCCCCGGGCCTTGAGTTTGACACCCCTGAAGTAAACATCTAAAATAGCTCATAGTGTTCTGTAGGCTAATACTTTGAAGTGGACAATTAATGCTCCTTTTCAGGTACATATTCATATTAACATAACCCCAACAACCATAATAAGTCTATACTGTCTGAATCTGATTTTATTTTTGCTTCATTTGTTCTGTCTTGAATTCAGCAGGTGAACCTTTATGTTCATAAAATAGTGTGTGTGAGCTTAACTGTGTGTGTTAAACTAAAACGAAGCATTTTCTGTCAGCTCAGATTTCATTTCTGCTTTTTTAAAACTGCATTATGTGCTCATGTGTGGCAGTGTTGGTGTATAGGCTGAGTATGCTTCATGAAAGGCAGCTTTTCTTATAAGTTAAATAATTTCTGATCCTAAATATCTTGGTTTGTAATTAAAAGTCACATTGCGTTGCTGTCTTACATTAAACACTTAAGTGAAAAACATCTTATTGATATTCCTACTCTCTTGGATTCGTTCAATGATATTGAGATAATCCAAAAGTACTAGAAAGTAATCAGGTTACTTTTATATGTTCATATTTACTGATTACATTGTTACAAGTCTTTGTAACAGAATACATCTTTAAAGTAACCCTCCCATCCCTGGTGTTTGTATAGTTTAAAGGTCTCCTATTATACAATTTGTAATCGTCCAAAACATTGTTTCTGATAGGCCGTTGGTGTAAAGCCCGCCCACATTTCTGATATGACATCATATCGGACGCAAATCTGGATCAGCTCCGTTGTTCCCCCGTTTTTAGAGATGTGGGTACGGAGGAAAAGAGAGAGGGTTTTATTTTCTGATGCTGCGTGAGTTCCCCGACTCACCGGGGACACATGTTGATGGAGAGAAGACATCACAAAGTGCATTTTGCATGATAGGACACCTTTACAGTTTGAATCTATACGTCTACTGCCTAAATCTGCTTTAGGGTTTTCACTTTCTTCGGTTCATTCGTTCTGTTTTGTTTATGATATATATTTGCTCACGTTATATTGTTGAACAGGACACATTTCTGATCCTGAATATCGTAGTTTCTACTGTTTAAATATATTTACTGGTAACTAGTAGTAGTAATAATAATAATAATAATAATCATAGAGTATACATTTTTAAGTTAACCCTCCCATCCCTGGTTGTTCTATTGAAGCTGCTGCTCTGATGTGAAAGGTCCCAAAGGAGAGGGGAGATGTCTCATTTAAAAGCAATAAAAGAAGTCCAGATTCTGACCCCATTAGTCACGAGTTTGGGCGTCAGACTGAGGTCCGCTGCGAGTCCCGCTGGAAGGAAAGGTCGGCGTTTGGACCGAGAGAATCGGGATAAAGGTTGAAGAGAGCGTGGGGGCGATGTAAGAAACGAGAATAAAAGACAGACGTGATGCCTTTTGCTTCGGACTCACCAACATCTGAGGGGCGACCTTTTCCCTTCAATCCGTCCCGACGAGAATTCAACAAGGATGAGTCATCGCAGACGTTCGGAAAAAGAAAAACGGACAGAATGTCACGTCGTTGGGATGAGGGAAGAGGAGGAAGAGGAGGAGGAG
>NW_027262121.1:30000-42969 GCF_902827115.2 Pseudochaenichthys georgianus | reverse complement strand
CTCTTTAAAGTAGAGACACTACATACTGATATACACCTGAACATCAGCAGGAGAGGACTCTTTAAAGTAGAGACACTGCACACTGATATACACCTGAACATCAGCAGGAGAGGACTCTTTAAAGTAGAGACACTACATACTGATATACACCTGAACATCAGCAGGAGAGGACTCTTTAAAGTAGAGACACTACATACTGATATACACCTGCACATCAGCAGGAGAGGACTCTTTAAAGTAGAGACACTACATACTGATGTACACCTGAACATCAGCAGGAGAGGACTCTTTAAAGTAGAGACACTGCACACTGATATACACCTGAACATCAGCAGGAGAGGACTCTTTAAAGTAGAGACACTACATACTGATATACACCTGCACATCAGCAGGAGAGGACTCTTTAAAGTAGAGACACTACATACTGATATACACCTGCACATCAGCAGGAGAGGACTCTTTAAAGTAGAGACACTACATACTGATGTACACCTGAACATCAGCAGGAGAGGACTCTTTAAAGTAGAGACACTACATACTGATATACACATGAGGACTCTTTAAAGTAGGGACACTACATACTGATATACACCTGAACACCAGCAGGAGAGGACTCTTTAAAGTAGAGACACTACATACTGATATACACATGAGGACTCTTTAAAGTAGGGACACTACATACTGATATACACCTGAACATCAGCAGGAGAGAACTCTTTAAACTATAAGTTAGAAAACATTAAGATTCACAAAAACCACCAACAAATGTTTCAAGTGAGGATTGGTTCTTTTATTTTCAGTAAACAAAACAAACGTCTAAAGTTACGATCAGAGCGACGTCGGCAAACACGATCTAACGTTAGCATAACCACGTGACCTCAGCTAACGTTAGCATCACAGCCAACGTTAGCTTCACACTGACGTTAGCTACATGTGTGGTTAGCTAGCGTTAGCCTGCGCGGTGCTTCCACAGAAAAAAAAACATATCGGAGCGTTTCTTTAATTAGGACAGAGGCGATAAATAAGAAAACTGATCCCTCCCACGTTCTTCATCCGCCTCTTCCTCCTCTAGCAGGGGTGATGGTCGGGGACTCTCTTCCTGCACAAACAAACAAACAAACAAACAACAGTCAGTAAACAATATTTTAAAGCGCAGTGAAAACTGTTCAGAAACTTGCATTTTTTTCTTGCCTTTTCTCCCAAACATTTTATATGTAGCTTTCAAACAGTATTTATTTTAAATTCTAATTTAATTAAAGTACATTTTTGTGCCATTCCCAATTTTTTTCCCCACACATTAATATCTTTATTATAATTTTTTTATTATGATTTAATAGTTTCAAAAACAAAGTACATTTTGTACAATTTTTCCACAAACATTTTCAGCATATATGAGACATTTAGGCTGAAGCAGGTTATTTACAAGAGTCTCTTGACCCTTAAAGGTCATCCATCATGCTATTTTTAGGCAACAGCACAGCTCTCAGATATATAAAAACATGTCTATGAAGTGCTTTGCTCCAAACAGATCATTCTAGCCACGCCTCATATCCCTCTGTTTCACTTCCTGTTTCTAAAGTGCTGATTTGGGGATAAAGCTTTAAAGAGGAGGGTCTGAGCTCATGCGGGACCCGGCAGCTACCGTCTAAACTAAATGCTGCCGTGATGAAACGCCATATCATGGATTATCAAGGCTCTGAAACAGTCTGGAGCTCAAAGGCTTTCTCTCTCCCGGTTACACCACAAGGTGAGTTCCTTTCTACTTCCTGCTTCTTCACACACATGCGCTCCAGCACAGGTTAGCTCTGAGTGTTAGCATGCTAATGTAAACACCGACCATATTACGTCCAGAACAGTCGGGCATTGTTTCTGATAGCAACGTTTCTGATTGGCCCGTGGGTCCACATTTCAGATGTTACGTCATATCGGACGCACATCTGGATCAGCTCCGTTGTTCCCCGTTTTTAGAGATTTGGGTACGGAGGAAAAGAGAGAGGGTTTATTCCCTGACGCTGCGTGAGTTCCCCGACACACCGGGGACACATGTTGATGTAGAGAAGACATCACAAAGTGCATTTTGCATGATAGGTCCCCTTTAATGCATTTAAATAAACCTTAGAAATGTGACCTGCCCTTTAAACTGATTCTAGCAGCTGCATTAATTTGTCATATGTCTAATGTTGGGGAATGTTCGGTGGAGTTTGTGATAACTGTAAAAGAATCTATGTTTAAAAAAGAAAAAAAAGGAAATGTGACCAGCTTGTGTTTAAATAAAGGTTATTTGAATGCCGCGGACACTGACCTGGGAGCAGCTTTGATGATGTTGTCGACTCGGAGGATCATCTCCGCGGCCTCGGAGGCGCTGAGCAGCACCTGCCGCTTCACCTGGAACGACTCCGTGATGCCGAGCTCCGCCATGTTGCCGATAGTGCCCTCGTTCATATCTGAAGAAACACGTCATCAATATTAGAAACACAAAAACAGGACGAATAAAAATCCGTTGGTGCGCGGGGCTAATGCTGATAATGCAAATGCGAGCAAATAAAATAAGAGTTTTACGGAACCCCCCCCCCCCTCTCTAGCAGGGACTGAAAAGGTTCCCGGTTTTTTTTTTTCTAGTTCCAGATCTTTTTGGTGAGAACGCAAAATCCCTGGAACTATCAGAACTATTCCTGGGAAATAATATTATATAATATACTGATTTAATATTATTAATAAATACTAAAATAGTCAATAAAGTTGATTTAAGAAAATAGATTTTTATTAGGAGAAAAGGACTATTTGTATTTATTTACAACTGCAGTCGGAAACGGAGGTTAAATCTTATGTTTAACCAACATATAAAATGAAATACAAGTTTATAAAGAAAAAAAAATTAAATATATTATATAAAATATACACAGTGAAAACCAACAAATAAATACAAACAATTTCAATAAAAAAGGTAAATATATAAATTAAATTGATAAAGACATTTATTTGTTACTTTTGCAGAAATCAATCATGTTTGTTTGTGTTAATTAATATTGACTCGAATGGCATTTCATATAACTCCCATATATATCCTTTATTTAACCAGGTAGACGTACCGAGTCCCCAGGTCCCCCCCTTGTTGTCCTGGTGAGCCGCTCTCAGCTGAGCCACCAGGTCGGCGCTGTCGTATCCGGCGTTATCAGCGATGATAGTTGGGAGCTGAGAAACAACGGGAAGAAACATTAACAAAGAAACGACTGAGATTTAAGAAATGTTGCAGGACTTGGTACAATCCTTTAAAAGCAGTGTTTATCAAAGCGTGGGCCGCCAAATCATTTGCAAAACATCATGATTCGTGTGGAAACATTTCGTTATTAAGATTTATTTTAATCTCTTTTCCTTTCTCCTCCTTAGCAACGGTCATTACAGTCCTTAGCAACGGTCATTACAGTCCTTAGCAACAGTCATTACAGTCCTTAGCAACAGTCATTACAGTCCTTAGCAACAGTCATTACAGTCCTTAGCAACAGTCATTACAGTCCTTAGCAACAGTCATTACAGTCCTTAGCAACAGTCATTACAGTCCTTAGCAACAGTCATTACAGTCCTTAGCAACAGTCATTACAGTCCTTAGCAACAGTCATTACAGTCCTTAGCAACAGTCATTACAGTCCTTAGCAACAGTCATTACAGTCCTTAGCAACAGTCATTACAGTCCTTAGCAACAGTCATTACAGTCCTTAGCAACAGTCATTACAGTCCTTAGCAACAGTCATCAAAGTCCTTAGCAACAGTCATCACAGTCCTTAGCAACAGTCATCACAGTCCTTAGCAACAGTCATCACAGTCCTTAGCAACAGTCTGTTATACTGGATTTACAACGTGTCACATGTTCTGAATGGACCAATCAGAACTGTATTTAGCCTCCTTATTGTTTATGGTTGAATGTGGGACGCGAAACATTCTTAGATTCTTAAGTGGATCCTGAAAAAGGTAAAAGTATTCAAATGGAGCGTACCATCCTCAGAGCCTTGGCGAAGGACTCCATGGCGACCGCCTCCTTTCCTGCTGTCCGATTGGCCAGATCAGTGACCACACGAGCCATCAGCATCTCAGAGCAGCCTGCGGGGAGAGGGGGGTATTAGGTACGGTTCTAAAGGATTTAAAATCAAATGTAATCACCGCATTCAACAAAAAAAAAAATACATCAGATTAAATCAGAAGTGTGTGTGTACCTCCTCCGTAGACGGTGCGGGGCTCCTTGATGGTCTGAGATAACACACACAGAGCGTCGTGCAGCGAGCGCTCCGCCTCGTCCAGAATCTGCTGGGTGGCTCCTCTCAGGACGATGGTGCACGCCTGGCCTGAAGAGGGAAACACGTTAGAAACCTCGGAGAGCCACAGAGAGAGAGTGTTGAGAAAACACTGAACGTCCTCTTCCAACATGAGAGTAGCATGCTAACAGAGGTATCAACTGTAGCTGTGAGCATGACAGGATGTGAGATGACCTGGAAGAGCATCAGGACTGCTTGGGGCAGATGATAGCTATGTGATGAACATGATGACTCAGCCTCTATGGAGACAGACATCAAGCATGCTCATTTCTGACGTGGAGCTAATCTGAAGTAAACATTGAAGACTGCTTTCTGTTCCTCCATCTTGTGACTGTGTGACTCCCTCTCTTGGATATCAGCATGTGAAGGACACTGATCAGGAACTAGTCTCTGTATGTGATGACTCCTTCCTTCTGGAGAGGATCACAGATACGTGGATCCTGAGGCTGAAGCTCAAGCCGGGGACCAGGGATTATTAATTATTTCAAAAAAGTAATAATTTTGATATTTTGAGAAAAAGTATTAAAAAAAAGTCAATTTTTGAGAAAAGTAAAAAAAAAATGGAGATTTTGGAGAAAAGGTCAGATTTTTTATTGGATTTCAGAAAAAGTCCGAATGTTTTGAGATTTTTGAGAAAAAGTTGGACTTTTTGAGAAAAAGTCAGATTTTTTAGATTTTGACTGCTTCCCTTCTGGAGAGGATCACAGATACGTGGATCCTGAGGTTGAAGCTCAAGCCGGGGACCAGGGAGAGTTTTCTAACAATGTGTTTCATGGATGTATAATAAGAACTGGATACAGCATGTATGAGAGTGTGTGTGTGTGTGTGTGTGTGTGTGTGTGTGTGTGTGTGTGTGTGTGTGTTCTCACCCATGGCGACTCCAGAGAAGTGTATGAGTGTGTCCTCTCCGATCATCACCTCCTCGATCAGCTTGCAGTGTCCCAGCTTCACGAGCTCGGGGTGGTCGAAGGTGGAGGTGATCTCTCCCCCGGTGACCAGGGCGAGGCGCTCCACGCCCGCGAAGTCAGCGTGCTCGATCGCCATGACGCCCGCCTGAGCGAACAGCTGCTCGGGGTAGTTATAGATCAGCTGTCTGAAGAGAGAGAGGAACGTTAAAGACAGTAGATAAAAGAGGTAACATGAGCACCGATTTGAACTTTGAAAGCAAGCAGAAAACAAAACGTTAAAATGTCCCAAACATATTGGAATTACTTTGTTTGAAAACAACAAAGAGATGTTAAAAAATATATGTAAAAAGTTAGAAGAGAGTGTGTGTGTACCTGTGTGTGTGTACCTGTGTGAGTACGGGTGTACCTGTGTGTGTGTGTGTGTGTGTGTGTGTGTGTGTACCTGTGTGAGTACGGGTGTACCTGTGTGTGTACTTTTGTGTACCTGTGTGTACCTGTGTGTGTATGTGTGTACCTGTGTGAGTACGTGTGTGTACCTGCGTGTGTACACCTGTGTGAGTACCTGTGTGAGTACGTGTGTACCTGTGTGAGTACGTGTGTACCTGTGTGAGTACGTGTGTACCTGTGTGAGTACGTGTGTACCTGTGTAGTTACCTGTGTGAGTACGTGTGTACCTGTGTGAGTACGTGAGTGTGTACCTGTGTGAGTGTGTGTATACGTGTGTGTGTGTGTATACGTGTGTGTGTGTGTGTGTGTGAGTGTGTACCTGTGTGAGTGTGTGTATACGTGTGTGTATGTGTGTGTGTGTGAGTGTGTACCTGTGTGTGTATCTGTGTACTAGGGATGTGCATCTCCATCACTGAGGCCGATGCGATGCGCATCTCGATACGTTGCCACGATACGATACATTAACGATACATTTGAAACACCAGGCGATGCGATTCAACACTATGCAAAAATAATGATGCTTCAATTTGGTACGACAGAGGATTTTTGTTTTATTCCTTACATGCAGCAAATCATACATTAACAAAAAAGTGCTTTACATATTTGGTGCTGCACATCCCATCATGCCGTTTACTTTTTACCTTTGAAAGCTCTCCAGAGTACCATGTGATAACGCCTCAGTTACACAATGTAAGGATGCATTGCTCATGATTAACAAATAACAGCTACCATGGTGCCATGCCATACAGCTGCTGCCTGATGTGCTGAACACTCAAAGGCTAACAACAAAGAATACAAATAACCTTTCACAAACAGGTATTTCATAACTGCTCACAGTGAGGAAGACGCTGAGCTGTGATTGGCCGTCACAGGCTGCTGTAAACTAAACACCTCTCTGACAGGACGCCTCACTGACTTTCAGGTTTCTCTTTTCAGCCGCAGACCCCATGTCGCCTCTTTATGTGCGTCGCTAAGTTCCTCGTACTACTTGTGTACTTTAAAGCGGCTCGGCATCGTTAACAATTTGCGAGTGATTTTTCAAGTTGACCGTCTGTAGTATATAGTGCCGCGCACACATACCATCAGGACGTTACTGATGGCGTGCGGCTGCGGAGTGATACTGTGTGTATGCAAGCCCGCATCTAGGACGGATCTATGTATCATGGCTCCTGTTGAGTAATAAAGATACCTCACACAAAGGTCCACGGATACCTGATTACTCTCCATGACCTGCGGTCAGCTATAGAGCATAAAGGACTATTACACCGTCTTTCTGGAACAATCCGAAGTGTTTTTCGGTGCGCTGCGTTTCTCTTTCCCCTCAACTTCCGTGTGTGTTGATAACTGAGACTCTCGGCCTGCGTAGTGGCGAAGCAAATATCAAAGATCGTCTCTGCTGAGCGTTGACAAGATGAGGGGATTTTATATGAATGAATCGGTTTTTTAGCGATGCAAAGACGCTACGCAATCGATGCATCGCGAGTTCAACCCAAACTGTAGCCGATGTGCACTCTTTCAACCGGTGCACTCGCATCTTGAACGTTTATGCCGGTGCACCGATGCGAATCGGTGAATCTTAACATCTCTACTGTGTACGTGTGTGTGTGTGTACGTGTGTGTGTGTACCTGTTGATGAAGCAGTTGATCCCGTGTTTCAGGATGCGCTCGACTTTCTCTTTCATCTTTTCTTTCTCCGCCATCTCGATCTCGGCCACCTTCGCCGTCGAGTCCACGCGAACCCTGGAGCCGAAGATCTGAGAACACACACACACACACATTAAATAGAAACGCGCTCCACAAATAAAATGCATTATTATTAAACACACACGAAATCCTGAGCATGATGCAAACTGTTCTAAATGAGTGTGTGTATATGACAGTGTGTGTGTGGGAGAGTGTGTGTGAGAGTGTGTGTGAGTGTGTGTGTGTGTGTGTGCACCTTGATCTTGTCGGTGTCCATGCCCGTGTTGGCGATCAGGATGTTGACGTTCTCCATCCTCTTCGGCTGGTTCACTCCGATCTTCTTGTCCAGCAGGAAACCTTCAGAACCGGAATTATAAATAAAATTAGCATTCGTTTTTAGGGTTCAGCGTCAGCCAATCAGAGAGGTCGCTGGCGATGACGGCGCGCTCACCTTCGTCCAGGTAGGAGTCGGTGAGGCTGCCCCCGAGCTTCTTGATGATGTGAATGGCCTCCAGGTCTCCGGAGCCCTTCAAGCGCATCACGGCGTCGACGGCCAGCTGAGAGAAGTGCGCTTTGTGATGAGTCAGCAGTTTGGAGGACAGCGTCGTGCGGGCGATGTTCAGAAGGTCCTCCTGGAAAGCTGCCGCGTCGTTGCTATGGAGATCAGAGGGGGGGGGGGGTCATCATTACAGAGAAGTTAAAATGTATTGTTTAATGTATCAGGGTATGCAGGAATCCTGAAGTCACATGAAATACCTTTTAACGACGGGGCTTCTGCGTCATACTCACTTAACGGGAAGAAGCTCGGCGAACTGACGATTAGGGTTGCCAGAAACTGACCATTATCAAAATCGATTATTCGGCAGCCCTGGCGAATAATAATCGATTATTCGACCGACCGATTAATACTATTAATATTATTAGCATATATATATTTATATATATTTTGGTTGAAACTAAGCCAGAAAAAAAAAAAAAAAAAAAAAAAAAATCGATTTTTAAAAATAATATTCGATTATCGAGACTGTAGCGAATATTCGAATAATCGCTGGCATCCCTACTGACGATATGAACAATTTTGACTGAAACAAAAACACAAGTCTCACAAGAAGCGTCGAAATGAGCCCGAGCGAAAAAGGTATAAATCGATCGGTATACTTATCGGATCAAACGAGCTTAGCTAGCAGATTCTAGAAGTGTCAGGGTCACCACTGAGCGATGCACGCCGTAGCTTTAGGCAGCAGAACTCGGAGATACGCTCACCTCCGCCTTTACTCTGATCGAAAGTCGTGATCAACGGCTGGCGGGTTAATCCTTCGCTTAATCCAATGTTTCCGTCACTTTGAAAACATTACCGATAATCCATACGTCAAAAACTGAGTTTTCATATTAGCTGCTAACGATAGCTTCAGAGTGTATGACAGCTTCCTGTTTCGGCGACGCGTCACTCTCACTCCTTATTTGGTCAAACGTGTGTGTGTGGAACTTCCCCTCGATTCTATTGGCTGTGACGGTTACGAAGAGATGTGGGCCGACGAGGGTCAGAGATCGGGCCGATCCACCCAAACGACCCCAGAAGCGTTTTTTTTCGTGCTAAATCTAAAAAAAGGGCAAATTACTTTCACTATAATTAGTGTTCCACTATAGTACTTCAAAACTTTATTCTTTCCCTTATTTCAGCCAATACTTTGGCTCTCCATAACTTCAGCTTATTTTCAGCTACAGAAACCATTCAAATATTAAACTATTCAGCCTGTTCAGGAATCGATGGGAAACCTTCAACTTCTTCAAAATATTTCATACTTTTTGAAATATTCAGCTTTTGAAACTCTTTTTGTAACATTGAAGTCAATGGGAAGAGCCTTCAAATCCACTTTCCTACACACTTTGCGCCAAATGCATCTCCTTCCACATAATTTCAGCCAGACCCTTCATTCCAGCTTTCAAATGACCACAAGACCTTCCGCTATAAAACTTGACTTTTACTTTTGATATCTTTTAAACATTCTGAGATATTGAGTTTAGTTTGGAGCTTGGGAGAGAGGCATTTTTCAGATGTTTACATTACGGTGGATGGAGCGGCTCGTTAACTCTAGAGTGCTTTGATCTCAAAACAGAGTGCAGGACAGCTCAAAATTCTCCCCCAAAAATGTTTTAAACTTGCCATACTTCCCAAACCCTACACTCCTCAGACATATTTTAATACAAATTCATTCACTACTACTTACATCTGATATTTAACTCCTTCAGCCTATTTTCAGCTGCAGAAAACATTCAACTATTACACTATTCAGCTATTTCAGGACATCAAGGCTAGACATGTTGTTTATACCTTTTTTAAACCTTTTCCTTTAAATATTAAGCTTTTTCTGCATTTTTTTTTAGCTAAAATCAGCTACTATTCAACTAATAACATATTCAGCATTTTCAGCCATAAATGTTCACAGTTTACAGCATTCGCACGCATTTTCTGCAGGAAATGCATTTTCTAGTTAATGCTTATTACTCCGATATCGATCCGATCTCCATTCAGAAAACACGCATTTTAAAGGTGTTTCTCTGCCGTCTGTCTGCAGACTCAAAGCATTAATTCATGGTTGTTACTAACCGGTATCAGTGTGTTGTTACTTCGGCATCATTTAGAAACGCGTATTACAATTAAATCACGGTCAAATATGTTCATCCCGGTTGTTGGCCCGGAAAGAACCTCGATTCTGGAGAGCCAGAAAAACGGTGAAATAGTACCCGGAACTACGCCGAGTGGAAACGCAACCCAAAACGAGCCGGGCACGCTTCAACCGCGCAGTAGAATCCAAACGCGATGTGTTTTAAAACCAGAGAAAGTTGAATATGTTCTGTGTTGAGAACGTGTTTCCGCCTCAGGCTGACCTGTGGTCAACGGCCGCCTCCCGCAGAGCGTCCCTGGCGACCTGCGTTGCTTTCCTCCAGCCGGCGATGATGGTCTGAGGGTGGATCTTCTTCGCGATCAGCAGCTCTGCTTCCTGGAACACACAGTATCACACACACGGGGGGAAATGAGGCGAGAGAAATATGTGAAAACATTTGTTTTGTAACAGAGTAAAAGGCAATCAGAGTATAAGACTATGCGTTTGAAATGATCATTTGACACGACAATAGGGCGATTAATCGATTTTAAATCTAAATTTGAAATGATGCGATTATCAAAATCGACAAAAACTGCGATTTTTTTGTTTGTTCTTCTTGTGTGTCAGTCCTCCACACCAATCAGAAGTGCTGTGCTCCACACGTACCAGCCATCGTTAACCAATCAGAAGTGGCCCATGATAGCAGGTGATAAACAGATTGATCCAATCACCTGCCCTTTCCAGATGGCTTCCAGTGGAGCTTTAGATGGTTTCTGAGTCAGGTCAGCTCCATCACATGTTTCCATTACAGGGTGAATCTTAAACTGAAGCTCGACTTTAAAGCAACCCAACGGAAGTTTCATGTAAGTTTAGTTTTTTCACTCGTAGCTCGGGGCGCTAGAGACGGGAGCACGTTGATGCGACCTTCGGAGCCGGAGATATGGCCGCATTTTACAATAAACTTCCCAAATATCGCAAATAAAATCTCAATATCTGTCAGAAAAATCCAATTACATTATTTCCCCACATCGTGCAGCCGACATGACAACCAATGTCTAAATAAAGAGTGCGTTACCCTCAGCAGCTCTGCAGCGAGAACGGTGACGGAGGTCGTTCCATCGCCAACTTCATCGTCCTGAACCTTAGACATGTCTGAAACACAAACAACCGTTTCATTCGTGTTTTATATTTAAATGTACATGAATAGTTACCGATTCATTACCAGGTAGAATTAGATATTAGAAGTGTATTTTACAGGGTTCAATGTAGCTTTAACGTTCCTTAAAGGTGGGGTAGGTAAGAATGGAGAAAGCAGCTCGAGTGCGCTCGAATTAGAAAATACACTGCCGGAAGAAATCTGCCCCTTCCTCTCAGAGCCCCGCCTCCAACGCGCACATGACCAATGAGGGAACGAGGTAAGTGTGTGCCCCGATGGAAGGCTGACAGGCAGGCAGGCCATCCAGTTACTTTAGCCGGCTCAGATGATTGGTCGAGCTTTTCACAGCGCCACGGCTTCAAAGCACTTCAGATATTCATTGCTATCGGGATGTTCAGAGCATTCCATGGAAGATAACAACAAGTGTATCTCGAGCCGGTTTCTCAAACTTACCACACCTTTAAGTCGACAAATGATTATTCTCGTAAGTTAATAGTTTAGCCTATTAAGAAAATGCAACTTCGTGGAGCCGAATGTCTTAGTTTATCAAAACGTCAATTACCCCCAACAAACGTTTTTACTCACCAACCAGGACTTTCGCGGCGGGGTTGTCGACGCCGATGGATTTCAGGATCGTCGCTCCGTCGTTGGTCACCGTGACTAAACCCTGTTTCCCGCCACCCAGCAGGATCTTATCCTAAAGGGGGGAAATATTATTAAATTATATAAAATATAAGTTAGTTTATGGAGGCAGACGTTTATGAACAGACACGATTAAAGACGTTTTTGCTTATTTTACTGACTTTTCTAGTTCAATATCACCCAAACTCCACATGGAAATCAATATAATCAAATACTATAACAATTGTAATGTTATTATATCATTTATTATAAAACTATAATCAGTTATGGTGATTTTTTAAAAGCCGTACCATCCCCTTAGGACCCAAGGTGCTCTTCACCAGATCTCCGATGGCGATGGCGCCGATGAAGGACGACTGCAGAGAAAACACAGATTAAAACAAACAATTCAATATATTTTTTTAAAAAGCTTGTCTTCTTCTTTAACTTGTCAAATAAATAGATAAAAGCCCACCATTCGTGCGGTCTCAGCTTTCTCTTCATCTGCTCCATTTTTGAAGATGTTGATCGGGGCCATCGATAGGGACGCCTAGACACACGAAACAATCAGAAATAAATCAAAAAAAATGTGTTTTCTGGATTTTAGTCAACGTTAGGGATGTCCCAATCTGTTTTTATAATGTACCACTGCATAGATTTGGATATAGAACTTGTTTTAATATGTATTTTCGTTATATATAGAATTTTTAGGGTTTTCTTCTTTAAAAAAATGAATCAAAATGATCACTTTAATTATTTCAGATTCACTTACAGTCCACTGACTAACAGACATAGCTCTACAGTTTAACACAAGACAACAGCATTACAAATTAAAGCATCATACGTGGTTACTAACTTGAATATAAACCATCTGAAACCAGCTTAATAAATCATTTAAACAAGTATTAATATTAATTTTCCATTGTCGTTCTTTTATTTTGAGATGTTTTCATTGTATAATTGTTTATTTTCTACTCTTTTTTTATGTCTAATAATGTGCAATACTTTGTTTTACATGCTGCTGCAACCATCTCCATTTGGGATCAATTAAATAAATCTTATTTGTCTTAATGTACCGCTTCTTTTTGTAAAATATTGAATTTTGTATAGTATTTTTAAATTGTCTTAATTTCAATGCATTTGTAATTTCACTCAAAATAATGGGGAAAAATATAATTTATGCACAATTAGCCACTTTATATGATATGTTTAATACAATACTAAATGACGGTGTGATTTCT
>NW_027262121.1:0-25000 GCF_902827115.2 Pseudochaenichthys georgianus | reverse complement strand
TAGTACGTGATGGGCTAAGAGGGCGGGACATGAACCTGAAAATGAGCCGAATAGGGCCCCTTTAAATCAAAATGGATTATCCTCTGGGAAAAGTTTAGTAACCTGTTCTGAGGACATGTACAAACACATTTATTATTTTTCATTGTCCTCTAAATATTTTTGCCACATTAACATAACTTTATTGTTATCGGAATTACATTCTTAAGACTTGTTCAGCTCTTCAAACATGTTAATATGTTAATATAATGTTAATTAAAAGCATCTTATGTCATGAAGAACCTGCAGATATTTTAAGGAATATCACTGCTGAGAAAATGGTAAATCTAACATAAACACTGACGTTTTTTAGTTTTCTAACAGAATATAGTTCCTGCATTGTTCATTTAGAATAATGTGCATTAAAAAAAAAACATTTATTTAGTTGTCGGAGAAAACTGAACACGCTTTAAGGATCCGTGTTTTTCTAAAGTACTCGGTTTTTACTGCGCTTTTTTCGTAGAACCAGTTCCTACAGAGTGAATATATATATATATACACAGTAAAATATCCTGTATTTGCAGATACTCACAGAGTGCTGGACGTCCATCTCAGAGTCTTCGTCCTGAAACATTACCTTCAGCGGAGACGTTTGTCTCAGACACCCAATTAGTTTGTTTCTGCTGCACCTCCTCCACCTGAATTAGTCATCAGTGTGTGTGTGTGTGTGTGTGTGTGTGTGTGTGTGTGTGTGTGTGTGTGTGTGTGTGTGTGTGTGTGTGTGTGTGTGCGTGCGTGCGTGCGTGTGTGTGCGTGTGTATGTGTGTGTGTGTGTGTGTGTGTGTGTGTGTGTGTGTGTGTGTGTGTGTGTGTGTCCACAGCTAAGGAGGGAGTTTATGTTAAGATAACCAACCATGAATCCAATATTTGTTCTGGAGCTTCTGATTGCATCTTCCTAAGAAGTGTTTCCCGAGATGTCTCAACAAGAACACATTCTATTCATTATTAATAATCTTTCTCATTTAAAATCTGCATTTGTTCAATTTTTTAAGTTTGTAAAGCTTCCTTTTCAATTATATGTATTTATTATTATTTTTCAACCATGTAAAGAACATGCATTTATATAACTGTAATATGCCTTAGACTGGCTTATCTGGTGACGGTATATATCCAAGTATTTCCTGAGGAACGCTAGTAATTTGTAGTAATTTCGGAGGTTGTCTTTGATCTTAACGTTGTGTGAATCTGCCATTTATCAGGTAAAAATTGTATTTCAAATGACCTCCCGTTAAAATCGTATTTATTAAAAAATGTAGCGTGTTTTTGTTCTATACTCTCCTTTTCTCTGCACCTTTACTGTCAAGAGTTATAATGCTGCGTTAGTTATTATGACTGCATTGTGGGGACTTATCAACATTGTGGGGACTTATCGGCATTGTGGGGACTTATTAACATTGTGGGGACTTATCAGCATTGTGGGGACTTATTGGCATTGTGGGGACTTATCGGCATTGTGGGGACTTATTAACATTGTGGGGACTTATCAGCATTGTGGGGACTTATTGGCATTGTGGGGACTTATCGGCATTGTGGGGACTTATCGGCATTGTGGGGACTTATCAGCATTGTGGGGACTTATCAGCATTGTGGGGACTTATTGGCATTGTGGGGACTTATCAGCATTGTGGGGACTTATCGGCATTGTGGGGACTTATCAACATTGTGGGGACTTATCGGCATTGTGGGGACTTATTAACATTGTGGGGACTTATCAGCATTGTGGGGACTTATCAACATTGTGGGGACTTATCGGCATTGTGGGGACTTATTAACATTGTGGGGACTTATCGGCATTGTGGGGACTTATTGGCATTGTGGGGATTTATCGGCATTGTGGGGACTTATCGGCATTGTGGGGACTTATCAGCATTGTGGGGACTTATCAGCATTGTGGGGACTTATTGGCATTGTGTAAAACTGTAAAAAAAAAAAGACAGCTACAATGACATTTTAAAACACACTTCACTGTTTATTAGTTTTCATTTCACATAAAGCAGAGCAGTCACGTTCAGTTTAGCTCATGGAACATTTTCACACCAGCAGAACACTTAAGCTACATTAACGTTTATTTTGATAAGTAACTTTAACATCTTATAATCACTGCTTTCTTTTAAGGTCTCAGAATAAAGACTTACTCGAATTTCATAAATAAGAAAACATGTCTACTGTCTTTTCTTCATTTATTGACGTCATTACAAATAACAGTTGATGTACGAACAGATACACTTCTGAGATCAACACTCGTGCTTCATTCACACATCTAATTTCTTGGGATTTTTAAAAGAATCCCAAAATTATTTCACACAATCCTGGGATCAGTGCTTTACATTAAAAAAAACGTTTTCATGAAACTATAGCATAGACTGTAATTGGAGACACTTAAATATGCAATGTCTTGGCAAAGGTCTTTTGTAATTGATACGAAAGTCCTTTAGATATATATAATAATGTATAACTCTCCAGTCAATATATGAAAAAGCAAAAAGGATAAAGAAAGCTTGCATTATTTTGAGAACATTTTTAATTCTGGTCGTCAAAATAAGGAAATTAACATTAAAAATCATACATTTGCATAAAAAAGTTTGAAATTTGTCTCAAATTTGTGAGTTAATTCTTTCAAATGTTACTGATTTAATCCGAGGGGAATAGTCTCCTTTTTACTCATACATGTATGACTTTAATCTCATATTAGACTGAAAATTCCACTTTTGTTATTTGCTAGTATACAGAACAATCCATCAGCTAAAGGGACTCATATTACAATCAAAACAAAAACAAAACAGAGCAGAAGTAAGTCTTCAATTAATCTGATTGTCATATTGTGTTAAAAAAAACACTTTTTCAAATCTTTTAAACGTAGGACTACGAGTCTGTGCAGCGTCTGTAGAAGTGGAGGTGGTAATCTGTGAAGAGCGCCCCCGCCAGGTGATGATCGGTATTACAGTCTGCCTGACCCTGAGGTTAAAGACAATAACACACACTTAGTATATTACATTAAAGCATGGAGACACTACATACTGATATACACCTGAACATCAGCAGGAGAGGACTCTTTAAAGTAGAGACACTACATACTGATATACACCTGAACATCAGCAGGAGAGGACTCTTTAAAGTAGAGACACTACATACTGATATACACCTGAACATCAGCAGGAGAGGACTCTTTAAAGTAGAGACACTACATACTGATATACACCTGAACATCAGCAGGAGAGGACTCTTTAAAGTAGAGACACTACATACTGATATACACCTGAACATCAGCAGGAGAGGACTCTTTAAAGTAGAGACACTACATACTGATATACACCTGAACATCAGCAGGAGAGGACTCTTTAAAGTAGAGACACTACATTCTGATATACACCTGCACATCAGCAGGAGAGGACTCTTTAAAGTAGAGACACTACATACTGATATACACCTGAACATCAGCAGGAGAGGACTCTTTAAAGTAGAGACACTACATTCTGATATACACCTGCACATCAGCAGGAGAGGACTCTTTAAAGTAGAGACACTACATACTGATATACACCTGAACATCAGCAGGAGAGGACTCTTTAAAGTAGAGACACTACATTCTGATATACACCTGCACATCAGCAGGAGAGGACTCTTTAAAGTAGAGACACTACATACTGATATACACCTGAACATCAGCAGGAGAGGACTCTTTAAAGTAGAGACACTACATACTGATCAGGGTTTCCGCTAGGATTTTTTCTCGCCGGTCAAATGTCCGGGCAGAATTTATTTTACCGGACTAATGTGAAACTTACCGGTCATATTTCAATAATAATAATAAGAGTTGTGTAGCAGAGTTTCCGTAAGCAGGTAATTTACCGGACTATGAGCGGATATGCTTCAGTTTAAAACTCAGTTCACGGGCTCATTTTTATATTGCTTCAGTTTATAATCGTAACAGATCGAAAAAATTCAGATTCATTTTTCAATAAATTATTCCACAAACAACAAACAACATAATTATTACATTCAAACAAACTACTTGTAGTAGATAACGTACATTATTCAGAAGTTTACATCAACTTTGAATAATAACACGGGAGAAACGGATCCTCTCTTTTCCCCTCTCCCTCTCCTGACAGCACGTCAGTTTCTCAAGCAGCTCCTGCAGAGGGCGGGGCTTCAGGTGATTATACAGAGCTGCGTGTCTCGGTCAGACTCAGCAGCTGATCTGATCTCTCTCTCTCACTCCTGTTACACTTCACTCGCGTTTATGTCCATATCGATCAGATCCAGCTCTCCTGATCGGCCTTCATAGAGAGCACCGATCAAACTATTAAGAGTGAATATCGGCCGATAATGACCGGCGGCCGATCGATCGGAGCCTCCCTAATTATTACCAGACATTTTGACCGTCAGGTTTTGAATTTACCGGTTTTTTATAAATTTTACCAGCTAAAAACCGGTAATTACCGGCTAACGGAAACCCTGATACTGATATACACCTGAACATCAGCAGGAGAGGACTCTTTAAAGTAGAGACACTACATACTGATATACACCTGAACATCAGCAGGAGAGGACTCTTTAAAGTAGAGACACTACATACTGATATACACCTGAACATCAGCAGGACAGGACTCTTTAAAGTAGAGACACTACATACTGATATACACCTGAACATCAGCAGGAGAGGACTCTTTAAAGTAGAGACACTACATACTGATATACACCTGAACATCAGCAGAGTAGGGCCACTTTAAAAAGAAAAGTGTGTTTCTTACGGCCACTGTGGAGCGAAAGTGATACGAGCTGTGATAAAGACGAGCGACGTGGAGATTCCATTCATGTTCTCCCTGCAGAAACACAGAGACAAAAACATCAGATATACATTAATTAAATATAAATACATTTAGTTAAAACAAATAAAAACAACGTCTCAGAATCAGCAAAACCATTACTCGGGGTGATCAGAAAATGGAAGGTGTTACTCATTTTACTCGAATAAAATATCTTCTTCCACCTCTTCTGTATTCTGTCTTTCACTTTGAGATTGGTGTCCATGTCTGGGATTAGAGTGAGTTTTGCTGAGATTAGCATGTTGACGTCCTGATGTGAGGGAAACACTACCACGCATTCATTATTGATCAGTGTCTTCCAACTCTTCCTGCATTATTTACTGTAATGGTAACTGAGTTAGTGGACTGGAACCTCAGTGACCCTCAAACCAACGCAAACAAACAAACACACACACAAGTTTCCTCAAGCATGCAGTATTGTTTACCATTGGCCATTTTTACGAAAAACCAAGCCGCTTAAAAAGAAAAGGTCCTAGTGGATTGAAAGCCCAAAGTTAAAAGGACTGTTATCCCTGAAACAATGTCTTTTAATAAAGAAATAACCAAACTAGAGTTAAGTTACTGATGGCCCTACTAACGTTACCAGAACTTACTATGGTCTGGCTTGTTTGAAGTAAATATGTCAGCGTTGTTGTTTTTAGTTTGAATCCTTATGGTTTATGTGCATATGTATCAATGTGTGTTAAGGTATATAGATATTAGCATACATATTTTTATATATATTTGTATTTTTGTATTCTGGATTGTGGGAAACAGTATTTCGATCTCTCTGTCTGTACACACAAACTGAAAGATTGACAATAAAGTGGACTTTGACTTTGACTTTGTACTCACTTTGGATAAAAGCGTCAGCTAAATGTAATATAATATACCATATAGCTCAATTTAACAAATAACATATAATAATTAACATAGATTTCTGCTGTTGGAAATGAACAATAGATAACTGTATCATCTGCATAAAAATTATCGTAGATTATTGACATTTATGGAGAACAGTAGTTGTCCCATTATGGAGCCCTGAGGCACGCCTGTTGATATCAAAACAGCCTTTTTTTAGGTGACAATAAAGGTATTCTGAACTGTAGTGGTCCCATTATGGAGCCCTGGGGCACACCTTTTGGTATCAAAACAGCCTTTTTTAGGTGACAATAAAGGTATTCTGAACTGTAGTGGTCCCATTATGGAGCCCTGGGGCACACCTTTTGATATAAAAACAGCCTTTTTTTAGGTGACAATAAAGGTATTCTGAACTGTAGTGGTCCCATTATGGAGCCCTGGGGCACGCCTTTTGATATAAAAACAGCCTTTTTTAGGTGACAATAAAGGTATTCTGAACTGTAGTGGTCCCATTATGGAGCCCTGGGGCACGCCTTTTGATATAAAAACAGCCTTTTTTAGGTGATAACTGTAAATGTGTGATATTTACCTGTGTGTTTGTCGGGTATCTGTGCCCTGAGACGCTGTCTATATCCAGCAGAGCAGAGCAAGGCGCCGACTCATCGAGGCTGCAGAGGTGAACCACCAGCAGCTCTGTGGAGCTACACAGAAATAACATAAATATATATATTAATGTAAATATAAATACATTTATGACAACATAAATGTATTTACTGTCATGTCTTTATTTTTATTTATAGCTATTACCATGTCCAAATTCCAATATTTACAACACTATTTTGCAAATGTTGTATACATGAACATAATGTATTAATACAATCATTTGTAATTTTAGTAATAAGAAATACGTTACTATCCTATGTTGTTGTACTATCCTATGTATATACAAGTATGTCTATGCTCCTGTACTGTAAACATATATTCCTGTTACTAACCGCAGTATTTTTGACTTTTTTAAAACATTTGAATTATCCAGAATTGTTATAATATTTTGCATTTGATTTTTACTTTACATTTTTAGTTGTAAATTCTCTGTTCCACTTTTTAAGTATTTTGTATTTTATGTCTGAACACACTGATGCTTCTTTTGTAACAAAACAATTTCCAAAATTGGGATCAATAAAGTATTTATCTATCTATCTACTTAGAAAGTAGAGACTATGGGTAATAACCTGTGATAATTTATACATGTTGAGGGTAATGATTATTCTATTTCCTAACCCTCTTTAATTAATCGAATAAATAATATATCTTTGTTCAATTTAACAAAATATTAAGTAAATTGCTGTTAAAATAGTTTTCATTTAAACCCTAATACCTTTGGTTTAGTCACAAAGTTTACAATTACAAAACATCATAAAGATTGTTTTCATTAATATTTTCAATATTGACTCAAAATAAAGTTGATATTTCCAATTATCTGGAGCTGTTCGAACATAAGACTTCCCTTATAGTCTAAATATTTAGGGTTAATTTAAACTCACTTCATGATCAGCGTGACTCTCATGTTGACTGGGACAAACCGACTGACAGGAACTCTGAAGACGTATCTCCCGGGCCTGAAGGAAACACACGGAAATCAATAATAAAACGGCATATTTTACAGTAACTAAAGGTTTTTCTAAGACACGGTCAGAGTAAATAAGGTTTATTTAGTTTTTCTTCTGTCTCACTTACCCACATTCGGTTCTCAGGCAGTATTTGCTGTCAATCAACTGCTGGCTCTCTTTGATCATAAAGGATTGTATGGTGGTGTTCGTCCCTAATTGAGAAAACAGATGATTAGAGATGCATTTTAATGAAACATCTCGCATTGTGTGCAAAACAGATGCTGATATTGTTTTAATCTGCATCGTCCTGACTTAAACTAAGCTCTAATGACTGATACAATATTAAAACCAGACTATTTGTTAATTTGTATTCTGCTGTTTGAGTTTAAAATGTAGAAGTAATACACTTACAATCTCCAGCCAGTTTCATCTGGTCGTAAGTTTTTTCTTTTCTTTTTTCTGTAAACCAAAAACAGACCAAACCATTCAGAAGAAATCAAATCAAACTTTATTTATAAAGCACTTTTCATACACAAAGTGCTCCACAAACCAAACACATACAAACAATTTACAAACAAATAAAATAATATCTCCCCATTCCCAGGTATAACCACTTACTACCAATGCAGGACTGAATTAAATAATACATAATACATAATGAATAATAATTCAATCAAAAAATATATCTTTGAGGTCTTTTTGTGTCTCTTTTTGGTAGCGTTACCTGACATATGAGATGTTTGTGTGTAGGTGATGTTGGGCTCAGTGCTGCCCCCTGGAGGGCAGCAGTACACATGGTCACAGTACAGCAGCTCACAGAAGTCCACATCTGGGGGCCAAGAGCCGTGGGGGCTGGTGGGGGGGACTGGTGGAGAAAGGTGGGTGTTATTGCACTAAAACAACTCTGACACTGTCGACACGGTTAAATACCTGAATTTCCCCAAGGGGATACATCTAAATAGTTCCATCTTATTTTATTTTAATTCTCGTGCATAATGTATAGTTGTTTGTTACCTTGGCTGCTCCAGGCTGTCGGCTGAAAAGGCTCCACATCGCCGTTACTAACAGACAACAACAACAACAACAACAATCAACAACACTGTGGCTTTATTGTCATGTGCTCAGCAGCTACAGTGTAGATGGATGGACTTTTATTAATCCCTCGTGGGGAAATTGTTTCTCTGCATTTGACCCATCCTAGTGTTAGGAGCAGTGTGCTGCCATTTTGAACTGCGCCCGGGGAGCAGTGTGGGGAACGGTGTCTTGCTCAGGGACACCTCGGTAGCACTTGGTCTTGCCGGGAATTGAACTGGTGACCTTCCAGTTGCCAAACCAAGTCCCTATCGACATCGCCACCACCGCACCGTGTAGATATGAAAAATGAAAATCTGAAGTCCCAGGCTCCTCCAACAGAGCAACATGAATATATATATATATATATATATATATATATATATATATGGGACATACAACTAATAAAACAGATAAAATAGTGCAAGAGAATGTTTTGAGATGTGCAAGTAAATACAGATAAAATAGAAACAGTGCAAGATGAGTCTGTTTACAATTAAATGGAATTATATATTAGATATATAATTAGCAAAATGCAATCAGATGGATGTTTATGGATGTTCTTCCAAAAGGTGTTTAATTGTAGTATCGTTGCTTTGTTGTTCCTAAATGTGAGATTATTAATTATATTTATATTGTCAAATGAAGTAATGTTTTATTAATCTGTCTCTTGATGTGTTTTAGTTGTTAGTTTAATAATCAGCGTACCTCATGTCCGAGTCGTCAGTCAGGTTCAGCAGGTAGATAGCCGTGATAGAGATGACGCTGAAAACAGAACATCTTTGTTTTAAATCAATATTACATGTATTATTTCTACATATTAACAACAGTGTGGTGGAAATTCCACACTTAATCGCCTTCTGGCAAGAAAAGAACAAATATACAAGCTTAAACCAAAGTTGTGTTATTTAATAAAGAGTTATAGCATTTTACAGAATCAATGTATTTCCAGCTGGAAGGACAGATAACCTGAACCCATGTGTGCTAAAGAAATCTGACCAAGTCACACAGAAGAGCAATGACTTTAAACAGAGGAGACGAGGATTCATTCAGCGTCTTTTACTTTACAGTCTAAGACAGAAGGGGAAGTATAGCATGTGCATTACAACCCTAACATCCATAGAGAATTGCCTCACGGCGGTCAAGGTGACACCCTTCTGTCTGAGAACATTAGGAAACCTACTTATATATTGAAGTATAATACATTCCCATGATAAACAGGAAGTGAGGTTACCAGAAAGCCATGGTGGCCAGCAGGGTGAAGACGCTGGCCTGGAAGACTTTGTGCCGAAGAACCTTCTTACTCCGGCTCTCCTTCTGAACTCTGACGGGTTTCCCCTCCTCAGGACACACACACACACTGCTGGGTTTCCTGCTGAGAGGGCAAGGCACACACATCCTTTACTCAAGTAGAAGTACACACATCCTTTACTCAAGTAGAAGTACACACATCCTTTACTCAAGTAGAGGTACACACATCCTTTATTCAAGTAGAAGTACACACATCCTTTATTCAAGTAGAAGTACACACATCCTTTACTCAAGTAGAAGTACACACATCCTTTACTCAAGTAGAAGTACAGATACTGGTGTTTAAAAATACTCTGGTGAAAGTAGAAGTACTGACTAAACTTCTTTACTCAAGTCAAAGTAAAGAGGCTTTGAAGTGTACTTCAGTAAAAAGTACCCATAGCTAGCAGCTGCTTTAAAGAGTACCTGACCTCCCTTTGTATTAATAGAACAATGATGTCATTGTTAGCTAATGAATGTTTCCATGGTGACCAACGGCAACATGACAACGTTTCCATTGGTCCCTCTTCTTTAGAGAAGACCAGGAAGTGATGGATACACGGATCGTGTTCCAACCAATAGGCACGCAGTGACTCTAAAGAATAATGACCACGCCCCAACACACATTCAGACTAAAGGAACCAGCTGTTTGGGAAATGAGAGAAGTAGAAAGTACAGGTATTTGAGTTCAACATGTAAGAAGTAGAAAGTACAGGTATTTGAGTTCAACATGTAAGAAGTAGAAAGTACAGGTATTTGTGTTCAACATGTAAGAAGTAGAAAGTACAGGTATTTGAGTTCAACATGAGAGAAGTAGAAAGTACAGGTATTTGGGTTCAACATGTAAGAAGTAGAAAGTACAGGTATTTGAGTTCAACATGTAAGAAGTAGAAAGTACAGGTATTTGTGTTCAACATGTAAGAAGTAGAAAGTACAGGTATTTGAGTTCAACATGAGAGAAGTAGAAAGTACAGGTATTTGAGTTCAACATGTAAGAAGTAGAAAGTACAGGTATTTGAGTTCAACATGTGAGAAGTAGAAAGTACAGGTATTTGGGTTCAACATGTAAGAAGTAGAAAGTACAGGTATTTGTGTTCAACATGTAAGAAGTAGAAAGTACAGGTATTTGTGTTCAACATGTAAGAAGTAGAAAGTACAGGTATTTGTGTTCAAAATGTAAGAAGTAGAAAGTACAGGTATTTGAGTTCAAAATGTAAGAAGTAGAAAGTACAGGTATTTGAGTTCAACATGTAAGAAGTAGAAAGTACAGGTACTTCAGTTCAACATGTAAGAAGTAGAAAGTACAGGTATTTGGGTTCAACATGTAAGAAGTAGAAAGTACAGGTACTTGAGTTCAACATGTAAGAAGTAGAAAGTACAGGTATTTGGGTTCAACATGTAAGAAGTAGAAAGTACAGGTATTTGAGTTCAACATGTAAGAAGTAGAAAGTACAGGTATTTGGGTTCAACATGTAAGAAGTAGAAAGTACAGGTATTTGGGTTCAACATGTAAGAAGTAGAAAGTACAGGTATTTGAGTTCAACATGTAAGAAGTAGAAAGTACAGGTATTTGGGTTCAACATGTAAGAAGTAGAAAGTACAGGTACTTGAGTTCAACATGTAAGAAGTAGAAAGTACAGGTATTTGGGTTCAACATGTAAGAAGTAGAAAGTACAGGTATTTGTGTTCAACATGTGAGAAGTAGAAAGTACAGGTATTTGTGTTCAACATGTAAGAAGTAGAAAGTACAGGTATTTGAGTTCAACATGTAAGAAGTAGAAAGTACAGGTATTTGGGTTCAACATGTAAGAAGTAGAAAGTACAGGTATTTGAGTTCAACATGTAAGAAGTAGAAAGTACAGGTATTTGGGTTCAACATGTAAGAAGTAGAAAGTACAGGTATTTGAGTTCAACATGTAAGAAGTAGAAAGTACAGGTATTTGGGTTCAACATGTAAGAAGTAGAAAGTACAGGTATTTGGGTTCAACATGTAAGAAGTAGAAAGTACAGGTATTTGAGTTCAACATGTAAGAAGTAGAAAGTACAGGTATTTGGGTTCAACATGTAAGAAGTAGAAAGTACAGGTACTTGAGTTCAACATGTAAGAAGTAGAAAGTACAGGTATTTGGGTTCAACATGTAAGAAGTAGAAAGTACAGGTATTTGTGTTCAACATGTGAGAAGTAGAAAGTACAGGTATTTGTGTTCAACATGTAAGAAGTAGAAAGTACAGGTATTTGGGTTCAACATGTAAGAAGTAGAAAGTACAAGTATTTGAGTTCAACATGTAAGAAGTAGAAAGTACAGGTATTTGAGTTCAACATGTAAGAAGTAGAAAGTACAGGTATTTGGGTTCAACATGTAAGAAGTAGAAAGTACAGGTATTTGGGTTCAACATGTAAGAAGTAGAAAGTACAGGTATTTGTGTTCAACATGTAAGAAGTAGAAAGTACAGGTATTTGTGTTCAACATGTAAGAAGTAGAAAGTACAGGTATTTGTGTTCAAAATGTAAGAAGTAGAAAGTACAGGTATTTGAGTTCAAAATGTAAGAAGTAGAAAGTACAGGTATTTGAGTTCAACATGTAAGAAGTAGAAAGTACAGGTACTTCAGTTCAACATGTAAGAAGTAGAAAGTACAGGTATTTGGGTTCAACATGTAAGAAGTAGAAAGTACAGGTACTTGAGTTCAACATGTAAGAAGTAGAAAGTACAGGTATTTGGGTTCAACATGTAAGAAGTAGAAAGTACAGGTATTTGAGTTCAACATGTAAGAAGTAGAAAGTACAGGTATTTGGGTTCAACATGTAAGAAGTAGAAAGTACAGGTATTTGGGTTCAACATGTAAGAAGTAGAAAGTACAGGTATTTGAGTTCAACATGTAAGAAGTAGAAAGTACAGGTATTTGGGTTCAACATGTAAGAAGTAGAAAGTACAGGTATTTGTGTTCAACATGTAAGAAGTAGAAAGTACAGGTATTTGAGTTCAACATGTAAGAAGTAGAAAGTACAGGTATTTGGGTTCAACATGTAAGAAGTAGAAAGTACAGGTATTTGAGTTCAACATGTAAGAAGTAGAAAGTACAGGTATTTGGGTTCAACATGTAAGAAGTAGAAAGTACAGGTATTTGAGTTCAACATGTAAGAAGTAGAAAGTACAGGTATTTGAGTTCAACATGTAAGAAGTAGAAAGTACAGGTATTTGGGTTCAACATGTAAGAAGTAGAAAGTACAGGTATTTGAGTTCAACATGTAAGAAGTAGAAAGTACAGGTATTTGGGTTCAACATGTAAGAAGTAGAAAGTACAGGTATTTGGGTTCAACATGTAAGAAGTAGAAAGTACAGGTATTTGAGTTCAACATGTAAGAAGTAGAAAGTACAGGTATTTGGGTTCAACATGTAAGAAGTAGAAAGTACAGGTACTTGAGTTAAACATGTAAGAAGTAGAAAGTACAGGTATTTGGGTTCAACATGTAAGAAGTAGAAAGTACAGGTATTTGTGTTCAACATGTGAGAAGTAGAAAGTACAGGTATTTGTGTTCAACATGTAAGAAGTAGAAAGTACAGGTATTTGAGTTCAACATGTAAGAAGTAGAAAGTACAGGTATTTGGGTTCAACATGTAAGAAGTAGAAAGTACAAGTATTTGAGTTCAACATGTAAGAAGTAGAAAGTACAGGTATTTGAGTTCAACATGTAAGAAGTAGAAAGTACAGGTATTTGGGTTCAACATGTAAGAAGTAGAAAGTACAGGTATTTGGGTTCAACATGTAAGAAGTAGAAAGTACAGGTATTTGGGTTCAACATGTGAGAAGTAGAAAGTACAGGTATTTGTGTTCAAAATGTAAGAAGTAGAAAGTACAGATATTTGGGTTCAACATGTAAGAAGTAGAAAGTACAGGTATTTGGGTTCAACATGTAAGAAGTAGAAAGTACAGGTATTTGGGTTCAACATGTAAGAAGTAGAAAGTACAGGTATTTGTGTTCAACATGTAAGAAGTAGAAAGTACAGGTATTTGGGTTCAACATGTAAGAAGTAGAAAGTACAGGTATTTGGGTTCAACATGTAAGAAGTAGAAAGTACAGGTATTTGTGTTCAACATGTAAGAAGTAGAAAGTACAGGTATTTGTGTTCAACATATAAGAAGTAGAAAGTACAGGTATTTGAGTTCAACATGTAAGAAGTAGAAAGTACAGGTATTTGAGTTCAACATGTGAGAAGTAGAAAGTACAGGTATTTGAGTTCAACATGTAAGAAGTAGAAAGTACAGGTATTTGAGTTCAACATGTAAGAAGTAGAAAGTACAGGTATTTGAGTTCAACATGTGAGAAGTAGAAAGTACAGGTATTTGTGTTCAACATGTAAGAAGTAGAAAGTACAGGTATTTGTGTTCAAAATGTAAGAAGTAGAAAGTACAGGTATTTGTGTTCAAAATGTAAGAAGTAGAAAGTACAGGTATTTGGGTTCAACATGTAAGAAGTAGAAAGTACAGGTATTTGAGTTCAACATGTAAGAAGTAGAAAGTACAGGTACTTCAGTTCAACATGTAAGAAGTAGAAAGTACAGGTATTTGAGTTCAACATGTAAGAAGTAGAAAGTACAGGTATTTAAGTTCAACATGTAAGAAGTAGAAAGTACAGGTATTTGTGTTCAACATGTAAGAAGTAGAAAGTACAGGTATTTGTGTTCAAAATGTAAGAAGTAGAAAGTACAGGTATTTGGGTTCAACATGTAAGAAGTAGAAAGTACAGGTATTTGAGTTCAACATGTAAGAAGTAGAAAGTACAGGTATTTGAGTTCAACATGTAAGAAGTAGAAAGTACAGGTATTTGAGTTCAACATGTAGAAAGTACAGGTATTTGGGTTCAACATGTAAGAAGTAGAAAGTACAGGTATTTGGGTTCAACATGTAAGAAGTAGAAAGTACAGGTATTTGAGTTCAACATGTAAGAAGTAGAAAGTACAGGTATTTGAGTTCAACATGTAGAAAGTACAGGTATTTGTGTTCAACATGTAAGAAGTAGAAAGTACAGGTATTTGGGTTCAACATGTAAGAAGTAGAAAGTACAGGTATTTGTGTTCAACATGTAAGAAGTAGAAAGTACAGGTATTTGTGTTCAAAATGTAAGAAGTAGAAAGTACAGGTATTTGGGTTCAACATGTAAGAAGTAGAAAGTACAGGTATTTGAGTTCAACATGTAAGAAGTAGAAAGTACAGGTATTTGAGTTCAACATGTAGAAAGTACAGGTATTTGGGTTCAACATGTAAGAAGTAGAAAGTACAGGTATTTGGGTTCAACATGTGAGAAGTAGAAAGTACAGGTATTTGGGTTCAACATGTAAGAAGTAGAAAGTACAGGTATTTGAGTTCAACATGTAAGAAGTAGAAAGTACAGGTATTTGAGTTCAACATGTAAGAAGTAGAAAGTACAGGTATTTGAGTTCAACATGTAAGAAGTAGAAAGTACAGGTATTTGAGTTCAACATGTAAGAAGTAGAAAGTACAGGTATTTGAGTTCAACATGTAAGAAGTAGAAAGTACAGGTATTTGAGTTCAACATGTAAGAAGTAGAAAGTACAGGTATTTGAGTTCAACGTGTAAGAAGTAGAAAGTGCAGGTATTTGTAAGTACAGATATAACATAAAGTTGTATATTGTATTATATACTCACGTTTAGATTTAACCTTCAAATTAACCATGAAGTTTAATATTTTACATCTAAACATATTTTTAACAACTTCATAGAACATTTGTTTTACATAAGTTTGTCCCAGAAATTTAACAAAAATGTTTAGTAAATCATTATATTTAATAGTTATAATTAATTATACGTTTCAGTTGGAAAATTGTCACTGTATTATTATGTCATTTGCGTCGTCCATCTGTGACCTTTACCACATTTCTGCTGTAACGTAGAGACGTGAACTCGACCGTCCTTCACCTCCTTGTCGAGTCCTTCCTCAGTTAGTCATTTTTCATTTTTACCACAACACCTTTCCACCAGAAAATAAAATAATCTCTTTACACGTTCATCCTTTCCTTTAGTCTGGAGAAACCCCGTGACTTTACTGTTTGAAGACACTTTATTGTTCACATTAGCCTTCAGAGACTTCTTTGTCCTTGAACTGTGACTTTTACTGATAACACACACACACACACACACACACACACACACACACACACACACACACACACACACACACACACACCACACACACACACACACACACACACACACACACACACACACACACACACACACACACACACACACACACACACACACACACACACACAGGTGAATGTGTAAGATATATCCTGCATTACCACACACCTGAGCTCAGTGTTGACCTTCTCCACTCTAATAAACGGTGATATTGACTGTATATTAAAGGTCGCCTATCGTGAAAAAATAAATGAACTTTCTGATGTATTTTCTACATCAACATGTGTCCCCGGTCAGGAGACTCACGCGGTGTCAGAAAATAAAACCCTCTCTCTTTTCCTCCGTACCCAAATCTCTAAAAAACGGGGGAACAACGGAGCTGATCCAGATTTGCATCCGATATGACGTAATATCTCAAATGTGGGCGGGCTTTACACCCACGGGCCTATCAGAAACGTTGCTGTCAGACTGTTTTGGACGTACTATGGTCTTTGTTTACCTTAGCTGCTTTCAAACCAAGTACTTTGCCGTACTTAGTGCCCAGCCCTTAGTACCCCCATGGAACTAAGTACAGATCGCGTTCACACTATAATAAGTCCCTGGGGGAGGATTAGGCAAATGAAGCCGCTGACGTCACTTCTTCTTCTTCTGCTTTGGGTTTACTGGCAGGCCGCAAACCACTTCACGGCGTATACTGCCACCCGGAGTCCCCGGCCGGAAGTCCCCGGAGTTGGGGAAGGCTTCAGTAGAAGCTGCTGGCTAATGCTAATAATGCCAATGCCAGCAAATACAATGGCGGCTTCACAAAACTTTTTACGGGGCGTGGTTTGCAATTCGCCCAGCCAATAGAAATTGGTACTTTCTTCTCCCCAGGATATTACCACCTCTCTAGCAGGGACTAAACATGGGGGTAAAGGCTCCCGGCACTAAGTACTCTTTTTGGTCTGAAAAACGGGAAAAGTACTCCGGTGTGAACGCGCCTATTAGCATCGCTAACACTCAGAGCTAACCTGTGCTGGAGAGCATGTGTGTGAAGAAGCAGGAAATCAAAAGCAACTCACCTTGTGGTAAACCTGAGAGAGAGAGAGTTTGAGCTCCATACTGCTTCAGAGAGAATCCTTGATGTGGTTTGGAACATGAAATGGAGTTTAATCACGGCAGCGTTTAGCTGAGTATCTAAATGTATTTTTTAGGGTTATTTATTTTTAAAGCTACAGACCCAGAATCAGCACTTTAGTAACAGCTGAAATAGAGGGGGATGAGGCAAGAATGATCCGTTTGGTTATTTTGAGCAAAACACATCATAGACATGTTTTTTATATATTTGTATATATCTGAGTCCTATAATATATGCCTATAAATAGTATAATAGGAGACCTTTAAGTGTCAGAATGAATAAACGAGTATATCGTACCCGGTGGAGCGCAGGCTGCCTCCGAGGCTCTTCAGTTTCTCCAGCCTTCGGTTCCAGACCTCCAGCTCTTTGATCCGAGTGTCCAGGTTGTCTGTGAGTTTTGAAAGCTGCTGCACCGCGCCCACGTTCTCCATGAAGATCTGCTCCTGCAGGAGAGGACCAGGAAGTACAGGGTTAGACACAGTCCTTGTTAACTGCACAGAGAAACCACTTTATGTCAGTTTCCTGTGAGATTCTGAACTCAAACTGAGAAGTGGAAGCACAAAGTTATTTTTGACTACAAATGGATGTCCTATATATATATATTCATGTTGTTCTGCTGTTCTGTTCAATAAAGCCTTGAATCTTGAATCCACAAATGGGTTTGTATTTACCTGTATTTGTTGTATTGAAAATAAAATAGGTCTGTGAGACTTTTTACATTCTTATGTTCAATTCAGACACGTGTACGTTTTAAGCATTTCCAAATGGCTTTTCATTTTTTTGTGGATATGGCTTTGTTGACATTTGGAGAAACTATTTTGGGCTTTACTATTCTGTCCTTTTATAGACGAAACCAATAGAAGGGATAGATTGATTCGACAACAATACAACTTTTAGAAAGCTAGGTAGGAGTCTGATACAAGTGGTCTCATCATCTTTTGTTTAATATCAAGTTCAGTTTTTTCCCCACGGCCATGTGTGGACGAAACACTGCTAATATTTAAATATATAAGCCTTCCGTGCAATACGAGGGGAATCGTGCAATTTAATTAATTTATTATTTATATATGTACATATTCCCTATCATGTCTTTTTTAAGTCCCATTTATTGTTTTTATTGTTTTTATAGTGTCTTGTTGTTTTTATAGCGTCTTGTTGTTGTGTGTTGGCACCTTGAGTCTATTGTAATGTCGTTGTACCTGAACAATGACAAATAAAGATCTATCTATTTGTTGTTTATAATAAATTTTAATATGAAAGAAATGTTTTGCTATTTGTTGAAGCGTGACTTAAGATGTCCGTCGTCATAGCTACACTGTTGCCATGGACACAGGGCAATACAAGCCGTGAGTCTTTGAATCCTTGAAGTCAAATGTTGAATTTCACAACAGCACTGAGACAAAGTAAATCAGGACGTTACTTTGTCCACCATGAGGAAGTTGCGGATCTTCTCTCCGTCGGAACAGGAAACGTCTCCGACCTCGGTCACGGCTGAAGGCAGCAGCTCCTTCACCTCCTGGGCTATGATCCCTGAAACACCATCGCGTCCTGTTAGAGTCACTCGCCTGCCGGCTGAATAGCGTACAGACGGTGCGGTCGTCACCTGTCTGGTGGGTGTGGTCGATTCCCATGTTGGAGGCAAACTGGGGTTTATAGTCGAACTCCACGATCCTCATCTGGGTGATTCTCCTCAGCTGCTGCTCCGAGTCGACCTGACGGACAAACAGAAGCCGACTCTTTAGGAATGGATCATTCGAAGCCGTCAGACAACGACCTTTAGGCCACGGTCACTAGTGAGGTATGTTAGGTATGATAACTTTTTCAACATGTGTCCCCTCTTCTTCATGTCTCCTCTACATCAACATGTGTCCCCTCTTCTTCATGTCTCTTCTACATCAACATGTGTCCCCTCTTCTCCATGTCTCTTCTACATCAACATGTGTCCCCTCTTCTTCATGTCTCCTCTACATCAACATGTGTCCCCTCTTCTCCATGTCTCTTCTACATCAACATGTGTCCCCTCTTCTCCATGTCTCTTCTACATCAACATGTGTCCCCTCTTCTTCATGTCTCCTCTACATCAACATGTGTCCCCTCTTCTTCATGTCTCCTCTACATCAACATGTGTCCCCTCTTCTCCATGTCTCTTCTACATCAACATGTGTCCCCTCTTCTTCATGTCTCCTCTACATCAACATGTGTCCCCTCTTCTCCATGTCTCTTCTACATCAACATGTGTCCCCTCTTCTCCATGTCTCTTCTACATCAACATGTGTCCCCTCTTCTTCATGTCTCTTCTTCATCAACATGTGTCCCCTCTTCTTCATGTCTCTTCTACATCAACATGTGTCCCCTCTTCTTCATGTCTCTTCTACATCAACATGTGTCCCCTCTTCTTCATGTCTCTTCTACATCAACATGTGTCCCCTCTTCTCCATGTCTCTTCTACATCAACATGTGTCCCCTCTTCTCCATGTCTCTTCTACATCAACATGTGTCCCCTCTTCTTCATGTCTCCTCTACATCAACATGTGTCCCCTCTTCTTCATGTCTCTCCTACATCAACATGTGTCCCCTCTTCTTCATGTCTCTCCTACATCAACATGTGTCCCCTCTTCTTCATGTCTCTTCTACATCAACATGTGTCCCCTCTTCTCCATGTCTCTTCTACATCAACATGTGTCCCCTCTTCTCCATGTCTCTTCTACATCAACAAGTGTCCCCTCTTCTTCATGTCTCTTCTACATCAACATGTGTCCCCTCTTCTCCATGTCTCTTCTACATCAACATGTGTCCCCTCTTCTTCATGTCTCTTCTACATCAACATGTGTCCCCTCTTCTTCATGTCTCTTCTTCATCAACATGTGTCCCCTCTTCTTCATGTCTCTTCTTCATCAACATGTGTCCCCTCTTCTTCATGTCTCTTCTTCATCAACATGTGTCCCCTCTTCTTCATGTCTCTTCTTCATCAACATGTGTCCCCTCTGTGGAAAGAGACTCTGAACGTTTCAGGAACAAAGATTCTCTCTCTTTTTGATCCATTTCTATAAAAACCTGTCTGAAAATGAACTGATCAGATTTTGGCCACTTTATGTCATAACGATATGTTGTCTTGTGTAACCATTAGCCAATCAGCAACAAGGTAACCCCCCCCCCCCCCCCTTATCACCTGAATCTCCTCTAGAGCACCATTGAGTTATTTGTAACCAGATGTCTCTCAGAGGGGCGTGGGGAGGGGCTCCTTATCTTCATCTAAAGTAACAGACAGAGAATCAGCACTTTGGAAACAGGGCTGAAACAGAGGGGATTATGGGTAATGCTGCAATGATCTGTTTGGTGTTCCAGCCAATCAGAGACAGGTTCTGGATATATCTGAGACCTGTGATATATTGATGGAAAACAGTATGATAGGGGACCTTTAAAGTTGTCTGTCCTTGTCTCACCTCCTGGATGTTCTCCTTGGCGCGGCGGTCTGACGGCTGCATCACGGCTCCCATCACCTTGGCGTTCCCACAGACGACTAACGCCTCATCGGGGAAATCTGTGTTGATGCCCACTCGACCGTGGCAAACTAAAGCGTCCGGAAACCCCCCCCGCTGCCACAGGGCGTCTCCGTCCATCTCAAACTGACCCGGGTTAGAGGCCTGCGGAGGGGGAAGGTCAGAGGTGGGAAGCAGTGGAGTACAAATACGTACACACATGGAACCACCTTCCAGAACACCTGAGGTCTTCACCAACGCCGAGTTCTTTTACATCGAGGCTAAAAACATTACTTTTTTCACTTTTTACCCAGAAGTCTTTTAACTTGTTTGAGCACCTGCCATACTTTCAAAAGGTTTTTTTGATGTGTATCTCTTTTATGCATGTTTTTAAGAATCTGTTATTCCATTGTGTTTAGTTATTGTTGTCTTCTTATTAGTGTTAATGATAATGTAAAGCACTTTGAATTGCGTCTTTGTCTGAAAATGTGCTAATAAACGTACCTTACTGTACTTAATTACGCTTTCTTTAAACATTTTCTTATCATTCGGCAAAGAATTCCACTTCTTTACGCCAAGAGACACTCGTCTGCTTTAGAGTAGTACGTGCAAGCTAATGCTCAACATTTCCTCCTCTCAGATGTGGTTTCTCACCCCTGGATTACGGCGTGTTTTCTTACCCTGACGATGACTTTCTCGGACATTAAAGCCGCGAGGAGGAAGCTTTCTTCTCCTCTCACTGCGGCGTAGAGACCAACCACCATCTGGAAATATCTAAAGACAAACTCAATCAGTACGTCGCTCTGACAGTTCGTGCAGTCATGAATCCACAAAGTCACGAACTCTCACACCTCTGGTCAGGGTTGGGTTTTCCTTTCTTCCTCATGTTGTTGGACGTCGTCTCGCTAAAGTGAAGTCGGCCGAGCGTTACCTTTGTGATTTTACCGCTAGGAAGACTGACCCTGGAGGAAGAGCATTTCTTTCATTAACACATATTTTTTTATTCAGCTTCTGTTGATGCATAACGTAAAGACTGTTATCAACCAACAATATCACATTCCAAAACACTAGCAGGTTGCTATCCAATGGTTTCTACATCTTGACCCAATATCTATAACAAGTTAAATGAATGCTCGTTCCATCAAGCACCCGAGGTGTTTGGACTAATAGCTGGTGCATGGGACCATGGCAGGGACTCTTCCTCCGTTATCTACCTGACGGGATGAAAAGCCTTCTTGCTCCGGTCCGGCTGCGACTGCTCGATCGTCACCTGGTGGCTCGGAGACTCCAGCTGTGAGGAGTGAGATATATATATATATATTTTTTGGTGTCTATTCTAGAGTACTGCAATATTACCTGGTCAGCGATGGCAAAAGTACATCCTTTACTCAAGTAGAAGTACACACATCCTTTACTCGAGTAGAAGTACAGATACTCTTGTTTAAAAATACTCTGGTGAAAGTAGAAGTACTGACTAAACTTCTTTACTCAAGTCAAAGTAAAGAGGCTTTGAAGTGTACTTCAGTAAAAAGTACCCATAGCTAGCAGCTGTTTTAAAGAGTACCTGACCTCCCTTTATATCAATAGAACATTAATGTCATTGTTAGCTAATGAATGTTTCCATGCTGAACAACGGCAACATGACAACGTTTCCATTGGTCCCTCTTCTTTAGAGAAGACCAGGAAATGATGGATACACGGATCGTGTTCAAATCAATAGGCACGCAATGACTCTAAAGAATAATGATCACGCCACCAAACACACATTCAGACTTAAGTAAAGTTTAAACACGAGTATCTCTACTTCTACTTGAGTAAAGGATGTGTGTACTTTTGCCGTCTCTGACTAAATCTACCGTAAGGTTGAAGAGTTTTGGTACCTACCTTGATCCCGAACACTTTTATCTCGAAGTGATCGACGAGCTGCGGGCCGCTGGGCGTTCGGACGAACTGCGGCTCCGCGGCCACGCCGATGTGAACGGTGACTTGGAAATGATTCTTCTTTTGGCAAACGAAGGACTCATCAACTCCAGAAAAGTTGAAGCCTTTATCTGTGTCGACGTGGTAGGCAGGAGGACACCTAGAGGAAGCAAAGGTTTAAGGATTCTGTTAGAAAAATCTCACTCGTCACTTTTTCTCAAAATCTAAAAATTCTGACATTTTCTCAAAATTCTGACTTTTTCTAAAAATCTCCAAATTCTGACTTTTTCTAAAAATTCTGACTTTTTCTAAAAAATCTAAAAATTCTGACTTTTTCTAAAAATTCTGACTTTTTCTAAAAAATCTGACTTTTTCTAAAAAATCTAAAAATTCTGACTTTTTCTAAAAAATCTAAAAATTCTGACTTTTTCTAAAAATTTTGACTTTTTCTCAAAAATCTCAAAATTCTGACTTTTTCTCAAAATTCTGACTTTTTCTCAAAATTCTGACTTTTTCTCAATAATCTCAAAATTCTGACTTTTTCTCAAAATTTCTAAATTCTGACTTTTTCTAAAAATTTCTAAATTCTGACTTTTTCTCAAAATTCTGACTTTTTCTAAAAATTCTGACTTTTTCTAAAAATTTCAAAATTCTGACTTTTTCTCAAAATTCTGACTTTTTCTCAAAATTCTGACTTTTTCTAAAAATTTCAAAATTCTGACTTTTTCTCAAAATTCTGACTTTTTCTCAAAATTTGGACTTTTTCTCAAAATTTGGACTTTTTCTCAAAAATCTCAAAATTCTGACTTTCTATTTTTTGACTTTTTCTAATTTTTTTGACTTTTTCTAAAAAAATTGACTTTTTATAAAAATTCTGACTTTTTATAAAAATTCTGACTTTTTCTCAAAACATTCCCACCCTCAGAATTTCACATTTAAACACGAATTGTTGCTTCTCTACTCACAGTGTTTGGTAGCTGTTGTCGTACAAAGCGCTCCAATGTTCTGGCCGGTACTGATCCCAGGTCAGAAGCTGATAGGATCCTAAAGTGTTTCCTGAACTGCCTCCTTGACTCCCGTCTCCTTCACTAGACGCCTCCATTCCCACCGACAGTTCCTCGCTCTCAGATCTCCTCCTCTTCTTGCTGTCCGGGGAGCTAGAGGAAAAGTGACGATGGTCCATCAATTGTTGAACACACAAGATCAAGAATCTCCTGGTCTTGCCTGATGCCCCGAGGCCCTCCAGCTGGTCCATGATAACGGTTCATCATCAAGCACCCTGCACCTAGAACCTGAGAGTCCTTCCTGATGCCCTGATGCCCTCCAGCTGGTAGGCTCCAGCTAATGATAACGGTTCATCATCAAGCACCCTGCACCTAGAATCTGAGAGTCCTTCCTGACCTCTGTGTTTCACTTTGTACCGTGGCCCACTGAAGGGTTCTTCCAGCATCAGACCAAACCAACAAAACCTCAGACACTTCCTACGTAGATGGGACTTCATTTGGTCTGAATGCACTCTGAAGGCTACTCGACTTTTGAGCACCCTTCAAGACAATCGTAAATGTGAAATTCCTGTTTTAAGACATATTGCTGCAGCCTGTCACTCAAACATATTAACAATGTCCTTCCTGTTAGAACTAGCTTTGAGTAGTTTGTAAGAAGAACCCAACTTTGTAGATTTCTATCTTCGCGGTCATCTGTAGATTTGTCTTACTCTCTCATGCTGGTTTATTTCTATTTCTATTTTGCAATGTTTACATTTTAGAATTGTTTTATTTCTACTCTTTTAATTTGTGCAATGCCTTGTTTTGTTTTAGGCTGCTGCAACAAAACTACCCACATTGGGATTAGTAAAGTACGTCTGGCGGCTGTATTCCCGTTGAATACGGCTAAACTTCGCCCGTTGATGTGACGCGTATAAATAATAAAGTCTGTACACACACCAGGTGCCCTAAATACCACGAACCGCACCATGTGACAACCACTGGAAACAACCATTACGAGTGTGTGGTGTTAAATAATGAAGATAATGTAAACACAGGCAAACATGGTGGCTCCGATAGCCTATCTTCAGCGACAGGTTGCACTCACCAGGTGCGTGTCATGGAGGAGGATCCCAGCAGACAGTCTGAAGGGACCACGGGAACATTCGGCACCAGACCCGAACCAGGGCATGTTCTCGTTAAGCTGTTTGGTGATGGAACCGGAGGAGAAGGCGGTGTTGGGGGGGGGGTACACCTGCGAGACGCTCTCTGGACTCAGGTAGTGTGTGTGTGGGTGGGGTGTGTGATGGTGTGCGTGTGCAGGTGAGGAACCAGACTTGATGAAAGTGTTCGTGAGGCCCAGATGTCGCAGTTGTTCGTAGGCCGCGAGGTCGTGGGGGTCTCGATCCTTAAAGCGACAAGATGACGAGGGGGCGGGGCTTTGTGTTTGCTGGAACAGCTCCTGATTGGTCGGCTGGTTGGACAAATAGGGCGACTCGTAGTGGAATTCTGCAAATAAAGGAAATACAGAATGTGAGGTTAACACTAGAAGCGCCAGACATTTTTTTATACCTAAAACCGCCACCGGGGTCAAATCGACCCGGTGTTAGAATGCATTGATTTTCAAGGTAAAAGTATTGCTTTAAGAAAAATTGTCCTGTA
>NW_027262120.1:0-43075 GCF_902827115.2 Pseudochaenichthys georgianus | reverse complement strand
TCTCCTGCTGATGTTCAGGTGTATATCAGTATGTAGTGTCTCTACTTTAAAGAGTCCTCTCCTGCTGATGTTCAGGTGGATATCAGTATGTAGTGTCTCTACTTTAAAGAGTCCTCTCCTGCTGATGTTTCAGGTGTATATCAGTATGTAGTGTCTCTACTTTAAAGAGTCCTCTCCATGCTGATGTTCAGGTGTATATTATTAGTATGTAGTGTCTCGACATTAAAGAGTCCTCTCCTGCTGATGTTCAGGTGTATATCAGTATGTAGTGTCTCTACTTTAAAGAGTCCTCTCCTGCTGATGTTCAGGTGTATATCAGTATGTAGTGTCTCTACTTTAAAGAGTCCTCTCCTGCTGATGTTCAGGTGTATATCAGTATGTAGTGTCTCTACTTTAAAGAGTCCTCTCCTGCTGATGTTCAGGTGTATATCAGTATGTGGTGTCTCTACTTTAAAGAGTCCTCTCCTGCTGATGTTCAGGTGGATATCAGTATGTAGTGTCTCTACTTTAAAGAGTCCTCTCCTGCTGATGTTCAGGTGTATATCAGAATGTAGTGTATCTACTTTAAAGAGTCCTCTCCTGCTGATGTTCAGGTGTATATCAGTATGTAGTGTCTCTACGTTAAAGAGTCCTCTCCTGCTGATGTTCAGGTGTATATCAGTATGCAGTGTCTCTACTTTAAAGAGTCCTCTCCTGCTGATGTTCAGGTGTATATCAGTATGTAGTGTCTCTACTTTAAAGAGTCCTCTCCTGCTGATGTTCAGGTGTATATCAGGATGTAGTGTCTCTACTTTAAAGAGTCCTCTCCTGCTGATGTTCAGGTGTATATCAGTATGTAGTGTATCTACTTTAAAGAGTCCTCTCCTGCTGATGTTCAGGTGTATATCAGTATGTAGTGTCTCTACTTTAAAGAGTCCTCTCCTGCTGATGTTCAGGTGTATATCAGTATGTAGTGTCTCTACTTTAAAGAGTCCTCTCCTGCTGATGTTCAGGTGGATATCAGTATGTAGTGTCTCTACTTTAAAGAGTCCTCTCCTGCTGATGTTCAGGTGTATATCAGTATGTAGTGTCTCTACTTTAAAGAGTCCTCTCCAGCTGATGTTCAGGTGTATATCAGTATGTAGTGTCTCGACATTAAAGAGTCCTCTCCTGCTGATGTTCAGGTGTATATCAGTATGTAGTGTCTCTACTTTAAAGAGTCCTCTCCTGCTGATGTTCAGGTGTATATCAGTATGTAGTGTCTCTACTTTAAAGAGTCCTCTCCTGCTGATGTTCAGGTGTATATCAGTATGTACTGTCTCTACTTTAAAGAGTCCTCTCCTGCTGATGTTCAGGTGTATATCAGGATGTAGTGTCTCTACTTTAAAGAGTCCTCTCCTGCTGATGTTCAGGTGTATATCAGTATGTAGTGTCTCTACTTTAAAGAGTCCTCTCCTGCTGATGTTCAGGTGTATGTCAGTATGTAGTGTCTCTACTTTAAAGAGTCCTCTCCTGCTGATGGTCAGGTGTATATCAGTATGTAGTGTCTCCGTGCTTTAATGTTCAAAAAGCTCTTTACTTGTCTCATACTGCCTGTGCTGCAGCACCTCTTTTCACCCTCTGTCTGAAACCAGAGCCCAGTCTGCTCTGATTGGTCAGCTGGCTGGCTCTGTTGGGATTGGTCAACCTCTTAGAGAAGTCCCGCCCCACGTACAATGTGTTGGAGCACTATCCAATAGAAGCACCAGTGTTACAAAATTATGTCGTAATGTTACACACGTTAACAAACGAGTTCAATTGAGACGTTTCCGGCAAAGAAAAGATGCTTTATACACACGGAGAACATATCACATGATAAATAACAAAATATGTAGTCTCACACATACTGTATATAAACCCCACACAACAAGATGGAGGTGAACCAAAAACCAAGATGTAGAAAGCTAAAAATAAAATGGCTTCTGCCAAAATCTAGGATTGTGACAGGAAGAAAAACAACAAGATGCAGACAGAAAAAAACTAAAATTGTGACATACTTTTGTGTTTGTTTGTGACAGACAAGCCATGTGAACACACACACACACACACACACACACACACACACACACACACACACACACACACACACACACACACACACACACACACACACACACACACACACACACACACACACACACACACACACACACACACACACACACACACACACACACACACACTGTGTAAACAGATGTAGGTCCCCACAAGGATGGTAATGCTAGTACACCCACACACACACACACACACACACACACACACACACACACACACACACACACACACGTATACATCACTTCAGGGGACATTACATTGACGTACATGCATTTCCTGGAGACTTATCCTAACCCTTACCAAGTCTTCACCCTAAAATTAATGATCCCCCTTATGGGGACCTCCAAGTTTGTCCCCATAAGGGAGGTGAGTCCCCACACGTGACTATGTAAACAGATTTAGGTCCCCACAAGTATAGTAATGCTAGACACACACACACACACACACACACACACACACACACACACACACACACACACACACACACACACACACACACACACACCACACACACACACACACACACACACACACACACACACACACACACACACACACACACACCACACACACACACACACACACACACACACACACACACACACACACACACACACACACACACACACACACACACACACACACACACACACACACACACACAAAGCCATTGCTCCTCCACCCTGTCGTTTCGTGGCCTCTCCCGCACGATGTCTGGTGGTGGGATGTGAGGGAAATGGAAAACTGCATGGAACAGGTTTTTTGGAAAGTGCGTTTGTAATAAAGGTTGATTTAATTTTGTGAAGCAGACTGACGGCGGGGGTCGTCGCACACCTCGGGTAACATGCGAGAAGAGAACATATAGTGTCCGTGACGAATGAGTGATATGATAGTGGGAGGATTGCAACAACAGAGCTGTTCCCATTACACCTGCAAACCCAATTACTTTGCATATTGTGTTGGCTCCTCTTACCCCGGGTGACTGTATCGATCTCCCGCCTGTCTATCATTTCTCTCATGGCAGAGCAGCAGGAACAAGGACGCTGTTTTGTTTATTGTTCATTGTCTGTACCTCTCAGCTACTTTCACCAATTTTAAATATTGGCTTGTTGGTGTCCAGTGGGAAGCCATTGCTGACATTTCCCTCCGTTGTTTCCTCCATCTCCATCTTTCTTCTCTTCGGCTATTTCGATCTGTGTCCCCTGAGGTGGGTCTCCATTTCACCCACCTTCTATCTCCTTGTATTATGCCCTTACTTCCTCTGTCCTCTGTCTCTACCCTCTCATCTTTCTGTGGTTATTGATTGTCTGCTGTCAATGAGCTCCTTCACCTGAATACAAACAATATATTTGCATAACTGCCAATCCATAGCTAACAAATCCAGGCAGTGCCGCTCTGGTGCTTCGAATAAATCCAGCGTTTTAAAAATATGTGCTGTGTTACGTACGGTACGGACCCTGGGATCACCTCCCCTGCTTTTCAGAGGATATTGAGACCGGATAATGGTACGCTCCGCTTGTGCAATGTTACAGATAAAGCAGCATGGACTTATCGTGTCCCCCTGACTACCTGGAGGGGCAGCTTAGCGATGGTCACAGTCTTTTTGAGTTGTGAAATGTCGTCTTGGAGCTGGGTAAACAGTGAGATTCTACTCCTGACCCCAAGCCAGGAGATGGCTTTGGACACACAGACAAAAAGAAGCCTGCAAAAAGTGTCTCGAGGGACATTGTGTGTGTGCGAGGCGGCCAGGGGCTCAGGTGGACAGAAGAGACACGAATGTGGATTGGCAATGTGTGAGGAAATAGTCAGACAGACCCTATAAAAGATTGGACGTGTGTGTCAGCCGAGCTCTAAATTTAGAGGGCTCTTTAGTGGGAGTCATCTATCATTCAACGCGGCCCCATCCAGCAGGGGGGAGATGCTGGGTGAGAGTGTTTTACAGGCAGACAGATAAGGTAAGAAGCAGAACGGCTTGCACTCTCAGCGATGGAGATTACAGGATTTGACTAAAATATGCATTTTTTTTAGCTCATGATTTGAAGGAGCCCAAACTTTCTTTAATAGGCTAACTAGGGCACAAGGAAACTGTCCTTCCGAGAAGAACGACCGCGTCGGTTAGTTTAGCTCGAAGTGAAAAGCCCTCGAGATGCCGACGTCATTGTGACGGGAGAAACAGAGGAAGTCGTGTGACGTTTCCGTAGAATGGACGGATGGACAGACGGATGGTCAACATACATTTCATTTCCTGTCGATTGCCATCTTTTATTACACGACGTAATGTATGTGTATGTGGCATTGTTGAAGGAGCCTTGGACTCAAGGTTGTTCGTTGCCAAAACTACGCTATAGCTATTTTACATTACCGTGACCTCAGAGGTACCCTCATCCAAGATGTCCCCAAACCTGAACTAAGAACATATTTACATCCACACTAACTTTGCCTAAACGAAACAAGCCGATTGTGTTCCTTACATAACCGAACCTTAACCATAGTGTTGTAGAAAAACAGAAGTATCTCTCAAGTGTGGTTTGCAAAGGTTTTCGAAGTCAAATGAAGTTGGGCGTCTGTCGCCTTGCCTTCTGCATCAACCGACCTGTGAGCATTCTGTGTGTGTATATATGTGTGTGTGTGTGTGTGTGTGTGTGTGTGTGTATATGACTGCCTTTAGGTACCGTGGTTACCGCGTTGGCGTGACGTTGTTTAGCGCCTCCCACCGGAAGGGGTCTGGACGACGCGGGATGGCGCTATTTAAGCTGCGACGCTGCTGTCATTCGGAGCGCTGGATTTGTGCCAGGACGCCTCGCTACTCTGCTCTCCAAATCGTTTGTGTGTATTCTGAGACTCATGACGGCGTTGAATTTCTGCTAGACGCCTCATTATTTCCGCCTTAGTGCCCATATTGTTCCGTGACTATCTGTGGCCACCTTTTGTTACATCATAAATAGATAGCTCCTTGTTCAAAGAGCCTATACTTTTGTTTATATCATTTTGATTTGAGTTTATTATTAAATCAACCTCTTACCAAGAACATCTGGTTTCGTGTTGCTTCCCTTTTACCCTAACGGTACGTCCACACAGCAGCTTCAGAAGAATCTTCCACCGCTTCCAACGCTTCTCTGCCCGTTGACTTTGAATGGGGATGACGTCACTTTGCCTCGCTTTTCGCCGAACTGCATTGTGGGGGAGCGAAGCGAAGATTTCCAGGATTTCCAGGATTCAAAAGTTGAGCAATGTTCAACTTTTGAAGCTGAGCTGGAAGCGCCAGCCAATCAAATCTGACAGTAGAAGCGCTAGCCAATCAAACCGCGTGTAAGCAGGGAGAACCAGACCGCGGTTCATTTCCTCATATTCCAAACGAGAAGTTACGGTAGCAAATCACCCGGTTCTTTACGACCAGAACTATTAACGGGATACAAACCGGAGGAACCAGGCATGGAGGGAGGCGGCAGAGGCAGTGGGGGAAACTGGTAGGGTTTCGCCTGTTTGGGGAGTTTATATATATATATATATTGCTCGCATAAAATCCCCGAGTTTTTTGCTTTGTATGTCGGGGGCGGAGATTCATGTGATTGGTTGTTGATCACATTGCTCGCAAAAAATCCCCAAGCTGTCAGACACGCCCAGCTCCAAGATTTTTGAAAAGCTGCTGTGTGGACGTACGGCGTCCAATCAGATCACGGCTTGAACAAATGGCATAACTGGACGTTTACTTAGTACTGTTGCTTGGCATTCAATAAAAAAGAGCATGCCTAAAACACAGATACTGGAAGCATCCTTATATTTGGTGATTGTGGATTTGCTTTTGTTGTCAAATTGGCCGACCAGGAGTTGGAGTTCTCGTTCATCTGCATATGAACGAGATCCTGAAAATGTCAGAAGTGGATTCAGCATAATCAATGACCCCTAAAACCACTTGAATATTGTCCATTGGTAGCTAAGCTAATTGATGCCAATGTACGATACTTTCGCTAACTGCGGAAGTTGCCCAACCTTTACAAGTATATTTCTCACATAACATATGGCTACTCAACATGGCAGGGTGCACAATAGGACTCTATAGGCTGGTACATAGACCATTAAGCAGTTGGTGGAAATCTCCGTCAGCTAAACGACTTCAAAAGTGCATCGCTTGTTATTTCGCTAACCGGTGTGAAACCCTGTCTGGGACTCACATCGTACGACTCTCATTTTGCTGCAGAATTGTCGACAGCTGCACGTGTTGCTATGCGAGCCGGTGTTAGTGGTTTGGCTCCTCGTTGCCGTTCGACCTGAGAGACAGGCAGCATGTGGGGATGTGGTTCGCCTGTATTTCTCCGAGCAGGACAGATGTTGTGCAGACCTCAACTGTTTACTTGCAAAAAACCTGTTTTTGTTCATAATAAAAACTCCGTGATTTCCTAACCTCATCAGGCGGTGCAGTCCCTGAACGCACCATGATTTACTAACACGGAGTTTCTGATGGCAGCAGTCAACAGCAGCACATCAGCAATTTGAAAAAGCCAGATGCTCGGATTGTGCTCTGGAGAGGTTTGTTTTCACAACGAGCCTCGACCGGTTAGGAGGCGGCGGCGGTGAGGTCATGCCAAGCGGTTGGCAACATAAATATGCTGCTCTCCATCTTCTATTGTCACGACAGAGAATAGTCAGCCATTGTTGATGTGCACAATGGACGTGAGCTTTCACTTTGAAATATGCTTGGTAGCTTTTACACCCACATGCCTGGGAAGGATAGGAAAGAGAGTATACATCCAAATTAAAGACAAGAGTGCTTGGATTGGTATGAACTGCATTTCGTTGCCATAGCAGGATACTAAGGGACGTGATCTTAAGTGTACTTGAAAGCGTCGTAGTCATTGTGTTTATATGAACACTGTTTCAGATGAATGTGGAGAATGTGAAAGGGTTTTTGTTGTGATGAACGTAGAGATGCTTTGGACCAGACTCGGGGATTAACGGATAACAGGTAATAGGATTAGCTCATCACGAAACAGAGAAAGGTAACTGTTCCCATCAGATTACTGTGCATATAAAAACATTGGATCACTAGCAGGTGTTACAATATGTTTACAGATGACAGATATTTTATGAAGCACCAGTCTCAAGACATCGATTGAAACAAGTCTCAAGTGAAATTATTTTAACATCATGGCCTCTAGTTTAAAGAATGCTCGAAATTAGCACCGAACACATTAACATCTACTGTTTGCATTCAACTAAAACATAGCATTATCTGTTCGCTCATATTTTACCAGAGGTGGGAGAAGTACTCAGATATTGTACTCAGTAAAAGTGGAAGTACTCAGGTCTTGTACTTGAGTAAAAGTAGAAGTACTCAGATCTTGTACTTGAGTAAAAGTGGAAGTACTCAGATCTTGTACTTAGTAAAAGTAGAAGTACTCATATCTTGTACTTCAGTAACAGTAGAAGTACTCAGATCTTGTACTTGAGTAAAAGTAGAAGTAATCAGATCTTGTACTTGAGTAAAAGTGGAAGTACTCAGATCTTGTACTTGAGTAAAAGTGGAAGTACTGTTGCGAGGTGGGGTTTTTTACAACCCAACTCCTCACCGCGTGTTGTTTTGACGAGTCCTGCTTGAAATCATAACAGGGAAGGAATTAGAAGACAACAGGATACCAGTTAAACAATAATCCGTTTTAATTAAACAAAGTAGTATAATGCAATACGATATAATATAATACATTACTTATACAATTCAAATAATCATATAAGCAATGTGTGGAGTACTCCCGCCCTTATTCACGCACTGCGGACATCCTATTCGTCTTGACAGCGTATGAAGAGAGAGCGAACCACCAGAAAAACATTTCCCTAATACAAAGAAGGGGTGGCGTTTCATTGGGGAGATACCAAAACGCTATCTCACAGGGAAATCAGCGTCTGGCAGCTTTGAAAGCCACAGGTGTTGGGAAGGCACCCCATTAAAACTCAAGGAAAATGTCCCTCCCCATTTGTAAAACTTATCGATGGTTTAACCCAGAAAACATTATCAGGGATAATCTTTACACTCCAAACAGAAATCACCCTTAATTCTGCATCTTCCTTCTTCACAAATAGCTTAAAACACTCTTTTGATAAACAGGTAAAAAGTCAAAGAAAAAACTATTGTGCTCATCTATTTCTAACAAAAAAGGGAACATTGTTTCAGAAATCTATAAAAAAACCTCTCTATATTGGAGAGGAAAAATGTACCTTTTGTTCCTTCAACTATTAACACACAGGAATGTATAAACTCACACATACTTATTCAAGATACATAGATTTCCTTAAAACCTGGCCTGCCAGAGATCTCAAACAGAATTTCCTCTCCCCACACCACACACCCTGTGCTGCATACCTCGACCTCCCCCACTGCAATAAAACTCATTTTTTACAGCCCTTTGTCTCTCGCCATTTTAGTCCTCACATTTATGAAAGGATCAAAACAGAGAAATCAGTATAAAACACAAACACAGGTATTGCTTGAACAGTATTCACTTAACTGCTACTATTTGATAATTACCAGGGAACTCAACAGACCTCTTTTAATGTCTGGAAAGTGCAACAAGACTTTCTGCCCTTTTACATGTATCACAGTTCTTTGGTACAATATCTCACATCAATTTCCACAGTACTCAGATCTTGTACTTGAGTAAAAGTGGAAGTACTCAGATCTTGTACTTGAGTAAAAGTGGAAGTACTCAGATCTTGTACTTGAGTAAAAGTGGAAGTACTCAGATCTTGTACTTGAGTAAAAGTGGAAGTACTCAGATCTTGTTCTTGAGTAAAAGTAGAAGTACTCAGATCTTGTACTTGAGTAAAAGTGGAAGTACTCAGATCTTGTACTTAGTAAAAGTGGAAGTACTCAGATCTTGTACTTGAGTAAAAGTAGAAGTACTCAGATCTTATACTTGAGTAAAAGTACTCAGATCTTGAGTAAAAGTAGAAGTATTCAGATCTTGTACTTAGTAAAAGTAGAAGTATTCAGATCTTGTACTTAAGTAAAAGTAGAAGTATTCAGATATTGTACTTAAGTAAAAGTGGAAGTACTCAGATCTTGTACTTGAGTAAAAGTGGAAGTACTCAGATCTTGTACTTGAGTAAAAGTGGAAGTACTCAGATCTTGTACTTGAGTAAAAGTAGAAGTACTCAGATATTGTACTTAGTAAAAGTGGAAGTACTCAGATCTTGTATTTAGTAAAAGTGGAAGTACTCAGATCTTGTACTTGAGTAAAAGTAGAAGTATTCAGATATTGTACTTAAGTAAAAGTAGAAGTACTCAGATCTTGTACTTAGTAAAAGTGGAAGTACTCAGACCTTGTACTTGAGTAAAAGTAGAAGTACTCAGATATTGTACTTAGTAAAAGTAGAAGTACTCATATCTTGTACTTGAGTAACAGTAGAAGTACTCAGATCTTGTACTTGAGTAAAAGTGGAAGTACTCAGATCTTGTTCTTGAGTAAAAGTAGAAGTACTCAGATCTTGTACTTGAGTAAAAGTAGAAGTACTCAGATCTTGTAATTGAGTAAAAGTGGAAGTACTCAGATCTTGTACTTGAGTAAAAGTAGAAGTACTCATATATTGTACTTGAGTAAAAGTGGAAGTACTCAGATATTGTACTTAGTAACAGTGGAAGTACTCAGATGTTGTACTTAGTAAAAGTGGAAGTACTCAGATCTTGTACTTAGTAAAAGTGGAAGTACTCAGATCTTGTACTTGAGTAAAAGTAGAAGTACTCAGATCTTATACTTGAGTAAAAGTACTCAGATCTTGAGTAAAAGTAGAAGTATTCAGATCTTGTACTTAGTAAAAGTAGAAGTATTCAGATCTTGTACTTAAGTAAAAGTAGAAGTATTCAGATATTGTACTTAAGTAAAAGTGGAAGTACTCAGATCTTGTACTTGAGTAAAAGTGGAAGTACTCAGATCTTGTACTTGAGTAAAAGTGGAAGTACTCAGATCTTGTACTTGAGTAAAAGTAGAAGTACTCAGATATTGTACTTAGTAAAAGTGGAAGTACTCAGATCTTGTATTTAGTAAAAGTGGAAGTACTCAGATCTTGTACTTGAGTAAAAGTAGAAGTATTCAGATATTGTACTTAAGTAAAAGTAGAAGTACTCAGATCTTGTACTTAGTAAAAGTGGAAGTACTCAGACCTTGTACTTGAGTAAAAGTAGAAGTACTCAGATATTGTACTTAGTAAAAGTAGAAGTACTCATATCTTGTACTTGAGTAACAGTAGAAGTACTCAGATCTTGTACTTGAGTAAAAGTGGAAGTACTCAGATCTTGTAATTGAGTAAAAGTGGAAGTATTCAGATCTTGTACTTGAGTAAAAGTAGAAGTACTCATATATTGTACTTGAGTAAAAGTGGAAGTACTCAGATATTGTACTTAGTAACAGTGGAAGTACTCAGATGTTGTACTTAGTAAAAGTGGAAGTACTCAGATCTTGTACTTGAGTAAAAGTGGAAGTACTCAGATCTTGTACTTAGTAAAAGTGGAAGTACTCAGATCTTGTACTTGAGTAAAAGTGGAAGTACTCAGATCTTGTACTTGAGTAAAAGTGGAAGTACTCAGATCTTGTACTTGAGTAAAAGTAGAAGTACTCAGATCGTGTTCTTGAGTAAAAGTAGAAGTACTCAGATCTTGTACTTAGTAAAAGTAGAAGTACCAGAGTGTAGGAATATTCTGTTACAGTAAAAGTCCTGCATTCAAAATGTTCTTCAAGTGAAAGTAGAAAAGTATTCTCATCAGAATATAGTGAAAGTAGCGACAGTGAAAGTAGTCGTTGTGCAGATTGGTCCATTTCAGAATAATATATATGATATGTTTTATAATGATTGATCATGAAAGTGTTCTCAAAGCTGGTGAAGGTGCAGCTAGTCTGAAGTACTTTGTAGACTGCAGGGTAGCTGGTGAAGGTGCAGCTAGTCTGAAGTACTTTGTAGACTGCAGGGTAGCTGGTGGAGGTGCAGCTAGTCTGAAGTACTTTGTAGACTGCAGGGTAGCTTGAGGATTTACTCCAGGTGGAACTAAAGTCTGATTCAACACTTGATCATATTTACCATCATTCATCCAGATCTGTGAAGTAACTAAAGGTATTAAATACATGTAGTGGAGTTAAAGTACACAGTAGCATAACATGGAAATACTTTTATTTAAGTAAAGTATCTCAAAATTGTACTTACTGTAAGTACAGTACTTGAGTAAATGTACTTAGTTACTTTACACCACTGTATCTTATTGTTGCTTTTTTAAACTATACTATATGGTAATGTATGTAACTGTAACAGAGTAAAAACTGTGAGCAGACACATTCTTGATACGAAATATCTTGGTGTCTTCTTTTTCTAAGGTTACGTCGTCGTTGTTGTTGTTGTTGTTGTTGTTGTTGTTGTTTACATAATACGTCCATCTTATTGATCTTTTCTCTTGGATTGAATTGCGTTACATAAGATATTGAGGTAATCAAAGTTAATGAAGTGATCAGGCTACATTACTTTTACATTGTGACACTCAGACGGGTTGTGCGTTGGTGTTGGGATCGGGGGACACAGGTTCAAACCCCACTGCAGTCAGCATGTCGGTGTGTCCCTGAGACATGTGGGGATTGCCCACAGTATGTACGTCGCTTTGGATAGAAGTGTCTAACGCGTGCCATGTAATGTGAGATAAGGTTTATGATTTGCTTTCAGGCGATCAGTCATCGCATCAGAACACATCTGGAAAGGAACCCTCCCGTCCTTTGTTTGGCTCCGTCTCTCTCATCAGCATGCATCGGGAAACCGCTAAAACGCTCTGCTCGACCAACTGTTTGCTCACTACCGCACAACAAACAGCTACACGGAGAGGACATCCGTGAAACAAATGAACATGCAGTAAAGTCAGGATGAACCACAAAGCATTTATAGAAACGTTGATAGCCCATCGTATCTGTCTCCGTTGTTTTACCCGCGCTGACTCCACGATAGTCTTTAAGCCCGTCGTGCACGGTTCTCTGCTTTGACAGTAACAGATTACATTTCATATTTCCCACTGCTTCCCACTAAATCAGAGGAAGTGCCCCCGAGGTTTTGCATGATTGGTTTCCTGTAAAAAATAAGTGTTTTCCGTGGGCTAGCCGAAGGTAATGAGCTAACTTCCACATTCAATTCAGCCTCCCGGTGGAAACATCATTTAGTTCTCAATTATCCAGCCGTCGTTTCAGACTCGAGGTGACTTCACGTTGGTTTCTTCCTCTTGCTAAAGTCCCTCCGCCCTGCAGGACACAGACACCATGCCGCCTTTGTTCTTCGTGTACACAGTGTCTCATTTCATCTCTCTACGTCGGCCACAATATCAAACTCTACAAATACAAATATATATAACCAATATTCCCTTTTTTATTTTCTCTCAATTAACGTAATAATAAAGCTTTACTTGCGGTAAATCCACTGTGACAGGGTGGGTTTGAGCTCTTTCAGTCAGATGCAAATACATTTTATGCCGTATTTTATTGAACTGTTTAATGTCTTTTACTGATGTATGTTAAGTATTTGTATGTGGCATTGTTGAAGGAGCCTTAGACTCAAAACTACGCAATATCTATATATATATATTGATATATATATATATATATATTGATATATATATATATATATATAACTATCTCCAACTGAACAGTGCCAAATCAGACATCATCATCATCATCGGCCCCCCATCTCGTACCAAAGCCATCCAGAATTTCAACTTCACCATTGACAGCAACACTCCCCCCCCTTACCTCACAGACCTGCTGCACCACCACACCCCTTCCCCCTACCCCACAGACCTGCTGCACCCCCACACCCCTTCCCCTACCTCACAGACCTGCTGCACCCCCACACCCCTTCCCCCTACCTCACAGACCTGCTGCACCCCCCACACCCCTTCCCCCTATCTCACAGACCTGCTGCACCCCCACACCCCTTCCCCCTACCTCACAGACCTGCTGCACCCCCACACCCCTTCCCCCTACCTCACAGACCTGCTGCACCACCACACCCCTTCCCCCTACCTCACAGACCTGCTGCACCCCCACACCCCTTCCCCCTACCTCACAGACCTGCCTGCACCCCCACACCCCTTCCCCCCTACCTCACAGACCTGCTGCACCACCACACCCCTCCCCCCTACCTCACAGACCTGCTGCACCACCACACCCCTTCCCCCTACCTCAGACCTGCTGCACCACCACACCCCTTCCCCCTACCTCACAGACCTGCTGCACCACCACACCCCTTCCCCCCTACCTCACAGACCTGCTGCACCACCACACCCCTCCCCCCTACCTCAGACCTGCTGCACCACCACACCCCTTCCCCCTACCTCAGACCTGCTGCACCACCACACCCCTTCCCCCTACCTCAGACCTGCTGCACCACCACACCCCTTCCCCCTACCTCACAGACCTGCTGCACCACCACACCCCTTCACCCCTATCTCACAGACCTGCTGCACCCCCCCACACCCCTTCCCCCTACCTCACAGACCTGCTGCACCACCCCACACCCCTTCCCCTACCTCAGACCTGCTGCACCACCACACCCCTTCCCCCCTAACCTCACAGACCTGCTGCACCCACCACACCCCTTCCCCCTACCTCAGACCTGCTGCACCACCACACCCCTTCCCCCTATCCTCACAGACCTGCTGCACCCCCACACCCCTTCCCCCCTACCTCACAGACCTGCTGCACCACCACACCCCTTCCCCCTACCTCACAGACCTGCTGCACCCCCACACCCCTCCCCCCTACCTCACAGACCTGCTGCACCACCACACCCCTTCCCCCTACCTCAGACACTGCTGCACCACCAACACCCCTTCCCCCTACCTCAGAACCTGCTGCAACCACCACACCCCTTCCCCCTACCTCACAGACCTGCTGCACCACCACACCCCTTCCCCCTACCTCACAGACCTGCTGCACCACCACACCCCTTCCCGCTGCCTCCGCTCATCAGAAGCCCACCTCCTATCCATCCCGACCCGCATCAAGCACCGGACCTGGGGGGACAGAGCCTCTCCGTCGCTGCCCCCTCCCTCTGGAACTCACTCCCCCAACCCATCAGAGACTGCACCGACCTCACCACCTTCAAAGCACTCACCTCCTCAATCTGGCTTTTAATGTGTGAATGTTTTTGTATTATTTGACTTTAACATATATTTATTTGTTGTTTTTTTATCTTCACTATATCTGTAAAGCGTCTTTGAGCACCTGTAAAAGCGCTAACAAAATTAATCTATTATTATTAAATCTATTATTATAGCTTTTTTGCATGACCGATAGAGCCAACGAATCCAAGACCATGCAGTTATTGCTGTGACCGCAGAGGTACGCTCATTTAATGAAGTGACCAAACATCAACGAAGAACATAGTTACATCCAAACAGGACCTTTCCCTAAACCAAGTTGATCTTGTTCCTAACACAACCCAACCTTAGTGTTGCAGAAAACAGATGTATTTTTCAAGTTTCTTTAATTTTGTCACAGTCTGCTTTCTCACTCACCTATTTTGTCTGCATTAACATTCCTTAGTCACCTGGTAGTCTCTCTCTCTCTCTCTCTCTCTCTCTCTCTCTCTCCTCTCTCTAATCTCTCTATAGGCCTCTTCTCTCTCTCTCTCTCTCTCGGCTCTGCATCTCTCTCTCTCTCTCTCTCTCTCTCTCTCTCTCTCTCTCTCTCTCTCTCTCTCGCATGCCAGTCTTTCCCGCATTTACCCTTTCAGATTGCTCTCCCGGTTTTTTTTTCGACCCTGCTTGTCCCTGACTAGCTGCCTCGCCTGGCTCCCTTGACCCCGGTCTGTCCCTGCGACTCCCGTCCTGCTTTCTCCTGGAACCCTCGCCTGTCCCCGAGCCCTTTGCCTACTATCTGCGTTTTCATCCTCCCAGCCCTTTGCCTACTATCTGCCGTTTTGTCTCCTCCCAGCCCTTTGCCTTCAATAACGCTGGTTACCGACTATCCCTGGTTTCCCGTGTTCTGCATTTTGGTCCTCAGCTCGTTGGTGACAACTTTCCTCTCAATTAATGTAATAATGAAACTTTACTTGTGGTAAATAAACTGTAAAAGTGTGTTTGAGCTCTTTCAGTCAGTGAATGTTCTGAACAACTACATTACTCAATCCAATGTTCTCTATATTTCTACCACCTGCAGGGACTCACACTGTGAACTCACGGTAATGGTCCGTGCAGGGAAAAAATTCAAGATTGACAATCTTCTTTGAGCCGCTTGAGTGCCAGTCTGCCGATAAAGAATATGAAACTGCACAGAAGACACGCTCGATAGAGGCTCAATGCAGAGCAATTCAATTAAGTTAATACAAAACCTGAGGCCATCGCTCTCAACAATGCACACGGCAAAGAAAACTCCAGATACTGAACACAATACACAGAGAGCCATGGACTGCTGCTGTTAACGACTCTGCGCCTGGTTCTAAAAGATAGTGCTCTCATTTTGTTCCAGCAGGTAAAACTAATATCTTCCACCATCTTCCACCCCTCTGTTCCATCGTTATGTAGCGACTCGCCAAGCCTGATTGGATTGTATGAGAAATTAATTGGACTTCTGTGATAAAGCAACGTAACGAGAGGGGAGGGGATTGTTCTGCGGAAGGGTTCGCTGGTATTCAGAAGTTCATTTTGTTTAAAAGACATTAGCAGATGAAGAGGAAGTGGCGAGAAGGCGAGGGGAGATAGCAACTTAATGAAAGTCTCCTTTCTTTCCCCCGGGGTTTACAGACAACTATTAACGAGAGAAAGAGAGGAGGTGGAAAGAAAAGGACATTCAGAAACTCAGTTTAACATCTTTTGCTCAAAGAAACGTGGTTCCCGCATTCGTGAAAAGTTACCTAGAAGTAAATAGAGATCAATTTAGACACGGCCGTAGAATGTACCTAAAGTCTAAATCTTTTTACTGCCTAATCTTCCAACTGTTATTTCATTAAATGAGGAGAGAAGCTTAAATGTGTGAATGACACTTTATGACACTAGAATTACCACAAACACGCCGGCTCATAAAGGGAAGAGGGCTCCCTCCGGCCTGGAAACAGCATTCAACCCTCCGTGCGGCTGCATACGTTTAATTGCCTAAAAACACATTACAGAGGGAGCTGTGCTTTCTGTGCAAAATACCTAAAGGCCCTGACACACCAAGCAGTCACCAGAGGACTAAGCCGACGCTGAAGTCGGCTGGTTGCCTGGCCGTGTTCTCCTGCGTTTTGGCCATTGTGTCGCACGGGAACACACCGCACCGACTTCAGTGCATGAGTGGCAATAACTCTCCTTACCAGCAGGCGGCGGGGTAGTGTGTATTCGTCATTCAAAAGAGGCAACAACCGGAAGAACAGAGAAGAAGAAGAGTATCTTTTCTCCGTAATATCATACAGAGCTGGCCTCTCCTGGATCAAGGTGATGAGCAGGTCTTCGTTTGCATCATTCCAGATCGCCATGATGAGATGAAAATGAATAGCAGTCTGTGTGTGCCTTCTTAAATCGTTTGTTTACGTCCCTCACTTCCGCTTCGCTTCTCATGCACTGATTTGCTAGCTGAACAGCCAATCAGAGTGATTATTTGGTCCGACTGCCAGACCCGATGCATGGCCGATGCATGGCCGATTCAACATGTTGAATCGGCCATGCATCGGGTCTGGCAGTCCCAAATAAGGCGTGTCACGGTCGACGGTGGCGGGACACACCCAACCTGACTACGGCGCCGCGAATGCCCGACAGCCTCTGACGGCCTCTGACTCCCAAAATCGGGTTGGTGTGTCAGGGCCTTAAAGCCACATTGTGGAAATATGAAAGGTTGATAGCAACAGTTTAAAATGCAAATATGGTTTTTTTGGGAAACAATTGGATTTATGAGAGTTGTAGATTTGTTATGCGTTCACATCAGATAATAAGTTAACAACCCCACATCTGTCTCCCCCATGCATGAAAAAGAGTTAAATGCTAATGTCACCATGCTAACAACAACAACAAAGACAATGCTAGCATGCTAATGTTTAGAAGGTATAATATTTACCATCTAACTATCTTTTTTCGCATTTTCACATCTTAACATTGGCTTATTAGCATTAAACATTTTGATCGCCCAGTGATGAAACTTATACCCCTAGAATCTGTGGAATCTCAGCTTGCTAGCCGATATCTTGTTTGTGCAGATCCGATAAGTAATAAAGTATTTCTACCGTGAGTTCTGTGCTAAGTGCGTTAGCATTTTTTCGCTTAGTGCTAATTCAGAGGCTTGGTGTTAGAGTTGTGTTTTGTTAAAAATTGTTCATGTCGTCAGTTAGCTGAGTTTCTTCCCGTTAAGTGGGTATGACACATTAATAGGTTATTAAATGTTAAGAAGCCTTGAGACACAATTTCGTGACAAAAAAGCCTGCAGCCCCAACAGGTTAAAAAGAGGGTCTCTAAACCTTCTCTTGTGTGTTAATACAGTCTATGATTTTAATAATACAATTAGTCAGCAAACTGTCTCAATATGCCCTCTCCTTACGGCCCAAAATGAACCATGTCAAAAGATATACACACTATAAATATGTATTTGTTCTCTTTGGCATCTGTTCACAGCAATCAGAGCGTCCACCATTTTGATTCTGTTCTTTTGTTGAATGTTGTGAAAATACAGAGGCGGTGATCTCGGTGTCATCGGTTGTAGCTGTGTCTTCATAACAACCCAGTCTCATAGCATTTCGTGTTCACCAACACGATTTTTAATCTATTGATTCGTGTTCACCAAGCAAGAGCACTCGGAATTAAGTATTATTTAATTTTTTTCAAGTGTTTCCCGGATTTCATATAATATAAACACCAAATCCCAGCATGCATTGCGGCAACAACAAAAAATCAGCGAGCTTAAAACCATAGCTGAGGATCTTGGGTAATCGCTCGAAATGCCTACGTCTGTTACCGGTTATTTTTATTTTGAAATTCAGTTCCTGACGGACGCCAAAAAGCCCGAGATTATGGAATCAAACCAATAAATAAAAGCAAGGATAATTGTGTGTTATTGGTGAGAAAATAACAGTGTGTTATTTTGAAAAGAATAACAAATTAGAAGGAAAAAAAGATTAAAAAAATACAGATTTCAGTATCCTGAGGCTCTGAGCCCCATTTATTTTCCTCACAGACGGCAACAAAAGTCCGAAATTATACGATTTAAAATAAAAGCAATAATTGTGGCTTGATATTGAGTAAGAACATGTTTTTATGAACCACACAGCTTCCGGTCTTCCACGACCCGACCGGAGAAAAAGACGTGCTGCGGGCACGAAACACATTACCATTAGAAATACATTGCTTTTAAAATCGTGCTGTGCAACACGAAAAAAAGGGGGAAATCCTGTTGGTGAACACGAAATGCCGTGAGACTGGGTTGGATATTAAATGTTAAGAAGCCCTGAGACACAATTTCGTGAAAAAAAAGCCAGCAGCCCCCAGGGCAGGGGCTGCCGGGCTTAACAGGTTAAAAAGAGGGTCTCTAAACCTTCTCTTGTGTGTTAATCTATATCAGTGCTTCTCAAAGTGTGGTCCGTGAGCGCCCCCTAGTGGTCCGTGAGTATATTGGTAACATTTCACATTTGAAATAAATAAATACATTTAAGTTTTCCGCACTCTCGCGGGAATATCTCCGCAATGGAACGAGATTAAGTTTCACTTGCTATTGCATGATAAAGCCCAGGGCAACACCTTCGTCACACATGTCGTCACTTGTTTGTACCATTTCCAGGCGATTTATAATCTGTTCTAGAAAAACGATGTGTTTTGGGATATTTGTGGAGTTAGGTGGTCCGCGAGTGTTTTTTTATTGGTTAAGTGGTTCATGGCAGTGTTGTAGTCAAGTCACCAATTCACGAGTCCAAGTCACCCTCGAGTCACCACTCTTCGAGTCCGAGTCCAAGTCCGAGTCACCAAGGGAGAGTCGTAGTCGAGTCCGAGTCCAAGTCCGAGTCACCCAAGGAGTGTCCAAGTCGAGTCCGAGTCCGAGTCATCATTACCTGTGTTCGAGTCCAAGTCCAATTCCGAGTCACTTAAGAAGAGTCCAAGTCAAGTCCGAGTCACAAGTCTTCATGTATTAATCTTCATGGATATATGTTTTGAAATGTAGCTGCTCCTCTACATTGCTGTTATCCTGTCTATTGAACTGCTGTGAAGCGAGTTTGGCTACAATTCTTGTAATAGGTGCTATACAAATATAAAGCTTATTTCTAATATTCATATTATTATTATATATAAATAAACTATATTTAAAATGAGTTACCTTTTAGAGAAGTGATTATATTTGTATGCCAATATTTTCCTATGGTAAAGTTTTCGTTTTGCACTTTTATTTTGATAGTAATAAGATCGGGACTCTTATTTTGAAGGAACTTTTACGGGTTAAATCAGTTTACTGATAAAGATTTATCCCCAGAAAGCACATGGCTACTTAGCATGCAAAATGACGTCATTCTGCATGTTAAGTATGTGCTTTCGTTATCGGCTGAATCTTTATTTATTGATTAGATCACGTTAGATCACGTTACTCTGATGATAGTGTGTCTGTAGACTGGAATAGCGGGGCCCAGTACGTGAACTCGCCATACAGGATAGAGGACATCAGACTCCAGAGAAAATGTGCTCGAGTCCGAGTCCAAGTCGGAGCGTCAATGTACGAGTCGAGTCCGAGTCATCGTGGGGGGGGGGAATTCACAAGTCCGAGTCCGAGTCCAAGTCATCCTGTGCGAGAATTCACGAGTCCAAGTCCGAGTCGCGTCAATCAGTGCGCGAGTCCGAGTCGAGTCACGAGTCCCGAAAATCGGCACTCAAGTCCGAGTCCAGGACTCGAGTACTCCATCTCTGGTCCATGGTATGAAAAAGTTTGAGAAACACTGATTTATATATAGAGTATATACTTTTAATAATACAATTAGGGCTGTCAAACGATTACAATTTTTAATCAGATTAATCACAGCTAAAAAATTAATTAATCATGATTAATCAACATTCGAACAATGTCCAAAATATGCCATTTATTTATGTATATTGTTGTGGGAATGGAAAGAAGGCGGATATATCCATTTAACATACAGTATCTATGTTTATTATAACGTTTTTCTGCGTGTCAAAATGAAAGACAGCCCACACACCTATCAATCATCAAACCGTGGGGTCTTAATTCATTACGTGTTGATTTCTATCAACGGGGGAGTACTTCAGGAAAGTCGACAGAGGGGGGGGGGCTAGTGGAGTACTTCGTGACCACAGAGTGAGAACGTTGTGATCAGCTGTTTTAGCGCAGTTCTCCAGTGAAGGGGGGAGTCTCCCTAGCAGCCGGTTGCCGTAGTTTTGGCACAGTTCCGTACAGACCGACGTTAACAGCAGCCCTGTCTATGCACACGGAGACCGACTCTGTCGTCCGGTGATCGAACCGCCTTCTGGAAAAGCTTCACAAGTACGTCGGTACGCAAATGCGCTTTGTGACACAAGTGACGGTACGCATTTCAGATTACGCACATAACCTGCGTACCAGTTATGTGCACCCCTGTGCTACAGCAAAAGTATTCTTCGTCGAGACTTCCTGCAACAACACCACGCCGTTATCTTGATTCTGATTGGCCAGAAGACATTATCAAAGATGTTCTATTGAGAAGATGATCACTACGTGACAAAAGTTTTCAAAACCGTTTCTAGTCTTCGGTATTTCCAGACAAGTGGCTGCTGAAATCAATCTTACTAACTGCTGTCTGTGCAATTCTCGGCGCGAGTTGGTGGACTTTATATTGCTTACTTTAACATCATTTTTCATGGTGGGGCTAAGCCATTTCTTGGTATGTGTGTAGCCTACCCCAGCCATACCCTGGCGCTGCCACTGGTGGGATGTATGGGGCGGGCCATTCTGCACATGCTTTAAATGCGTTAAATGCGTTAAATATTTTAACGCAATTAATTCAAAAAATTAATTACCGCCGTTAACGCGATAATTTTGACAGCATTAAATACAATTAGTCAGCAAACTGTCTCAATATGCCTTCTCCTTACGGCCCAAAATGAACCATGTCAAAAGATATACACACTATAAATATGTATTTGTTCTCTTGGCATCTGTTCACAGCAATCAGAGCGTCAAATAAACCACCATTTTGATTCTGTTCTTTTGTTGAATGTTGTGAAAACACAGAGGTGGTGACCTCGGTGTCATCGGTTGTAGCCGTGTCTCCATAACAACAAGCATCTTTGTGAAGTGCAAAATAATTGAAATATTATCGAAACTGCAATATGGACGAATGATATGTTCGAATTGAAGGAAGCACACTATTTGCTGAAGGCTAAACGTATTAAAACGCCATTATGAAGGAAGTCATTTGGAGTACAACAAATCATATTGTACAGATTTAATACAAATATATTTGTTCGGTAGAGATCATCCCTAAAAATCACACCATTATCTTTTTAATATATTTTGTAATAACAGAATATTCATGTGAAAATGATCAATCTCTCCTCTGTAGAAAATCATCAACATGAGTCCAGATAATCGCCCTGTATCAAAGTTGTTTTCATATCGTCTAATATGGATTAATCTTTCCTGAAGCAGATGGTGCTGACCTACGAAAAAGCTCTCTGCGAAAATAAGCAAACTAATTTAATCTACGGGGAGAAGAAAAGGGAGACAGTCGGAGACACATCCTCACGCATATTCAAGTGGGTGCCACGAACAGAAACAAAGCAGGTGGGTGTCAACATGTGTCCCCTCTTCTCCATGTCTCTTCTACATCAGCATGTGTCCCCTCTTCTTCATGTCTCCTCTACATCAACATGTGTCCCCTCTTCTCCATGTCTCTTCTACATCAGCATGTGTCCCCTCTTCTTCATGTCTCTTCTACATCAACATGTGTCCCCTCTTCTCCATGTCTCTTCTACATCAACATGTGTCCCCTCTTCTTCATGTCTCTTCTACATCAGCATGTGTCCCCTCTTCCTCACGTCTCTTCTACATCAACATGTGTCCCCTCTTCTTCATGTCTCCTCTACATCAACATGTGTCCCCTCTTCTCCATGTCTCTTCTACATCAGCATGTGTCCCTCTTCTTCATGTCTCTTCTACATCAACATGTGTCCCCTCTTCTCCATGTCTCTTCTACATCAACATGTGTCCCCTCTTCTTCATGTCTCTTCTACATCAACATGTGTTCCCTCTTCCTCATGTCTCTTCTACATCAACATGTGTCCCCTCTTCTTCATGTCTCTTCTACATCAACATGTGTCCCCTCTTCTTCATGTCTCTTCTACATCAGCATGTGTCCCCTCTTCCTCACGTCTCTTCTACATCAACACGTGTCCCCTCTTCTTCATGTCTCCTCTACATCAACATGTGTCCGCTCTTCCTCACGTCTCTTCTACATCAACATGTGTCACCTCTTCTTCATGTCTCCTCTACATCAACATGTGTCCCCTCTTCTCCATGTCTCTTCTACATCAGCATGTGTCCCCTCTTCTTCATGTCTCTTCTACATCAACATGTGTCCCCTCTTCCTCATGTCTCTTCTACATCAGCATGTGTCCCCTCTTCTTCATGTCTCCTCTACATCAACATGTGTCCGCTCTTCTTCATGTCTCTTCTACATCAACATGTGTCCCCTCTGTGGAAAGAGACTCTGAAAGTTTCAGGAACAAAGATTCTCTCTCTTTTTGACCCATTTCCATAAAAACCTGTCTGAAAATGAGCTGATCAGATTGTGGCCACTTTATGATGTCATAGCGATGTGTTGTCTTGTGTAACCATTAGCCAATCAGTAACCAAGGTACCCCCCCCCCCCCGCCCCTTATCACCTGAATCTCCTCTAGAGCTCCATTGAGTTCTTTGTAACCAAATGTCTCTCAGAGGGGCGTGGGGAGGGGCTCCTTATTTTCATCTGAAGTAACAGACAGAGAATCAGCACTTCGGAAACAGGGCTGAACCAGAGGGGATTATGGGTAATGCTGCAATGATCTGTTTGGTGTTTCAGCCAATCAGAGACAGGCTCTGTATATATCTGAGACCTGTAATATATTGATGAAAAACAGTATAATAGGGGACCTTTTTAATGTATCTGGTCAAAAGACAGATTTTTACAAACCCCTTCCTGTTATCAAATATATCGGACCAAATCTACAGGCGGAGATTAAAGAGGACTGACGGATGTAGTCCTGGAAAACTCTTTACTGAGGAAATACAATGTGGAATGGATGAGAAAACACACGTGCGTCATGTGTCAGCAGCTGACGGATGACCTATTCCATGCTCTCCGTCCAATCAACACCAGCGATGTGTCTGATCACATTTGCCTCGGTGCTGCGTCTGGATGTCCAGGCTCAGCTGTTCGTCTCTCCTCGGAATCCAATGACCTCGGCTTGTGAGCGTGGGGTCTTGAGGTCGAGGAGACCTGTCTGACTTTAAGACAGCATCCTTGATCAACAGACAGCTGCTGTCCGCACACCAGCCAGGCCCTCCCATTTGACATTCCTGCCCTCCCCCTATCAACACGTTTCTTTTATTATTTATAAAAATGAAATGAACTAATTAACATAATTCACTCATGGAACTACAGGTTGGGGTATTGTTTCCGCACGGACATATATGTTGTTGACTGTGCTTGTTGTGCGCCCTCCTTGCTTCTTCCTCTTTGCTTCCCGGGCTTCAAGCCGGCAACATGTGGTTTACTGCTGCTTAATAAAGCCAACTGTGCACCTTCGATGCACTGCCTCTGACTCCCTTCTCTCGGCACTACACTGTGAACTTTAAGGCTACGATGTATGTGATGTCAGATAGGAATATAAGAGTAATACATGGAAAACAGGTATGAAATACTATATAACAGTAAACAAGAATACAGTTTAAAAGGGGAGTGATTTGAGAAATATCCATAAAGTAAAAGTCAATATGTTTACAGTTGTGTTTCATACAGTATGGGTGAGAGATGTATCCAGGTCTCTTCATGTTGCTCTCAAAGTGCACCAGATTGATGCTTTTAACTTCAATATTAAAACAAAAAAATCTTCCCGGGGGGGCATGCCCCCGCACCCCCCTAGAGGATGATTGGTCCACCCCCCACATGTAAAAGTAGCACTTTACCCCTGCTTACACCTATATGCCGTGAGCTGATTATCGAGCCTTCATTGTAACAGTCGCGGGTACACTGTGTATTTGCGTGGGAGTGTTGCAGTAGAACATTCCACTGTAGCACCGGGACATTAATGGGAAACCCTAAATGTTTGAGCACCCTCTATGAAACGCCAAGCTACCCCACAGCACCCCCAAAAGAAATCTCGGCCCGCGGCACATGGCGGTTTTGTGTGCCCTCCCATGAAAATCATATGCCCGCTCTGTAGATTTGTTCTGGCGCCGGGTCACATGCACTGGAGAGACCATGTTTTTACCTCTCTTTGCTATGACTACTTAAAGGTTTCCTATCATGCTATTTGTAGGCACATATTATAGGTGTCAGATATATAAAAACATATAAAAAACAGGTCTATGATGTGTTTTGCTGACAGAGCTCAAAGGCTTTCTCTCTTGCCGGTTATACCACAAGGTGAGTTCCTTTTTACTTCCTGCTTCTTCACACACATGCTCTCCAGTACAGGTTAGCTCTGAGTGTTAGCGATGCTAATGTAAACACCGACCATATTACGTCCAAAACAGTCGGGCATTGTTTCTGATAGCAGCGTTTCTGATTGGCCCGTGGGTCCACATTTCAGATATTACGTCATATCGGACGCAAATCTGGATCAGCTCCGTTGTTCCCCGTTTTTAGAGATTTGGGTACGGAGGAAAAGAGAGAGGGTTTTACTTTCTGATGCTGCGTGAGTTCCCCGACACACCGGGACACATGTTTAGTTATAAAAGACATTAAAAAAGTGCATTTTGCATGATAGGACACCTTTAAACGTATTTTGTAAAGGAAATCCCGATAGCACTTAACTGATTGATGTGTCATCTTACAAACTGATGACACCATGGCATATTTCAACCTGAGCATCTCAGTGTGTAGGTGGGTGTGTCCTTTGACATTCAACCGATCTACTTTGCATTTGGCAGATGGATGGTTGGTGGTGGATGGTTTGAATTTGGTGCATTATTGGACATGTCGATATCGAACACTTTGAATAATGGGTCACTGTGTGGATCAGGAGTTGGGGTACACTGCAGTTCACTTTTGCTGATGCATCCTGGATAACAAAGCTAATGGGTTAAAATGCTACCAACGCTACAGGGATGCTGGATATACTAACTTACATCTTCTTTACTCTCAATTCCCTACAGCAGCATGGCCACTCTGCCATTGCAACTCAAGTGGTTTTATGTTTCCTTTTTAACTTTTCACTTTGCTGACGTTGCCTTTGTCCAAATCAACGTACTGTTCAAAGACTTCTAAATATATCACACACAGTTGGTCAGGCCTGAAGGAGCAATTCTGGCTTGCCCAATAAAACGTTGACGTGTTGATTTATGGGGATCGACCACAGTCATTAAACCCTGAGCAACATCCACTAACGCGAGGTTCTACTTTACAAACAGCAGTGGTTATGTCAGAGCAAGCAATAACCATGTCTGTTTGTAAATAATAAAAACATTATCTCTGTGTATCTCATCATTGTTGCTCACCCAAGATCGTGACTGGACTGCATTCGACCGGTGTTCTAATTATTCGTGACCTGACTGTGTGATGCAACTGTGTCATGGCAGGTGTATTGCTCAGGATCCAAAATAGCGCTGTGTCAAGTCGAAAGTTGTTCATATGAGCAATTCTCGAGAAATCTGCAAGCAGCAATCCAAGCATTCACTATGTTCCGTCACTAGTTCAATTCAAGTAGTGGCAATATCTTTCTAAAAACACTTTCAGTCTTACTAATACCAACATGTATGTACCGAACGCCAAAGCCTCCCAAAAACCCTGTTTGCAATCATTTCCAATTCTGATCTATTGCATGTATGATATATGTGTAATGTGTGTATATGTAAAGCGCTTTGAGTCATTGAAAAAGCGCTATAATAAATGTAAGGAATTATTATTATTATTCTGATCCCATGTCAGGTAACACAGGAATTATTTGATATAACCTTTGTACTCGACATCAGGCGAGAGTAGTGAAATAATAGAGCTATGGCTTTATTAGACCACTAACAGGGAAGCCTTCGTGGCCATGGCAACTATGCTTTTGTTATTTTTGGGGTTTACTGAATCAATTAAAAAACTTCACAGTTATTCAGTAAAGAAGTTTGAGAGCTCTCCAAATTAATTGTGGTTAAATAAGGGTTAGGCTTTTATATCGGAGTGTAGGACACTTTCTAGAGCATTCAAGCACTACTTAAAATACAAACAAGTGCTTGTACTGAATGAACACACAACAATCATGGATGTCCATGTACTCACTGAACCCCAGGATGTTTTCCATCATTAGTTCAGCTACAAACCAACATGGATTAAGCCAAGAGTGGATGTGTAATCCAGGTTTAATCCAGGATAGAGGCTTCACGAGGGATTTAAGGTATAGGTCTTGTTGTGAGTTAAGCATGTTATGAAGTACATTTACTCAACTTGTACTTATTATTTGATTATTTAATATACATGAGATGGGTAGTATTAAGTATAATTGGATGTGTAAGTAAGTACGATTTTGACTTTTAGAATATTCACCATTTAGTATTGCTACTTGTACCTAACATACAGATCTAAGGACTTCTTCCATCACTGAGAAAGTGTATCGTTTGTGTCCCGAAGCACGGCGGTCCTACCTGCTCCAGCTTCCAGTGAAACTCAGCCGGTCTGAAGGTGTCCACCTGGGTGAAGTCTCTCCTCAGCAGGAACACCAGGCGGCAGTTATGGACGTACAGCGAGTAGTGATGACGGTTCATCTCTGTGGGAAGAAGAGAAGGAAGTGGGCACCGGAGAGCCAATCATCACACCTGGGTGGGGGAAGTCATCGATACAGCATAGTATTGCGATATTGTTTCGACACACGGACGCCAAGTATCGATATTTTATTATATGAACTATTCATATTGCAACTCCAAATTAGCTTGGCATAGCTAACATCAGATTCTGAGCGAGCGAAGAAAATAACTAAATCACCTTCTCCATGTGCAAAGACCTGCTTCCAGACAGCGCTGTGGAAAACTTTTGTCTCATGTTAACGACACTGGAACCCAATAATCAAATATATCAATATATATGCGCAATATAACGTATCACAATACTTAGCATATCGTAGAATTGCAATACTATCGTGTCGCGACTTAAGTATCGCGATAGTATGGTATCGTGGGAAGCCTGATTCCCACCCCTACCACCTACTCACTCTTAGCTAACCAGATATGGATCTATCTTTTAAGAGCCAATAGAGACCTTTTTCATTTGCCTTTTAATTAAATTATATTTGTTCACACGTTATTCATCTTTTATACATTTCTGTTGGGAGTAAGTGTTTCTTCTATTAATCAAAAAGGTTTGCTTTTCTCTATCAATGTACGAGGAGGGTGATCTGCAGGGTTTAAATTGTTTTCCTTTTGTTGGTTTCGGTTTGTATTTGAGTATTTGGTGTCGCGTACCACCAGGGAAGTCATGGCAAATATGTTTTTGTTATTTTTGGGGTTTACTGAATCAATTAAAAAATGTCAGTTATTCAGTAAAGAAGAATGAGAGCTCTCCAAATGAATTGGGGTAAAATAAGGGTTAGGCTTTTAAAGACATTTATTTCTGGCTTTTCGTGGAATTTCTCGACAGTACGAAACTTCTTTTCGATATCACTCATATATGTATCCCTGTTAAATGTAAGTCCTTCCCTCCCACTCACCAGTCTTGTCGGAGTTACACAGCAGCGTCTCCTTCTCCGCTCGGAGCCCAGGCGTGGGTCCGTGCTTCATCCAGGTGGCGATGGTGAACTGGTCCGTGAGATTCTGCGGCACCACCCAGTCGGGGATCTTAGCCGCCTGATGACCGTCGAACCTGAAGATCAGATCGCTGTCCCGCCCGCTGTCCGTCACCAGGGAAGCCGTCCAGTTGGTGGAGGCGCTGGGGGCCGGCAGCAGGTCGGTGCTGCCCGACGAGGCCCCTGTGAGAACAACAAAAAAAGAAATGCGACAGAAGATGTGTCAATAACAATCACGGCAGGTATGCGGTGCACTTATATTGGCCTAACCTCGGCTACGATTACTTATGAGGCAGATGGCAGCGCTTCATATGTTGTCAATGGGCCAAGATGGATATCGGATGTGGGTATTGATTCATGGCGAATTACTTTCAAAAAGGAACGAGATGTTTCTCAAATATAGAACAGGCTAAACACTAAAATGTCCTTTTATGGAGACAGAGAGGACGTATTGACCGAGGAACACATGACAACAAGATACGCCAAGGAAGCCGAGAGTGATGGGCTGTGCCGTGAATCAGACATATGACACTTGCGTTATACGACACATCGACAATCCACAACAGTCATTGCATTGAGCCGTCCTATTCCCTTCCTTCTCTTCCCTTTCAAAGCAACTCCATCATCGCTTTGAGACAATGTCCTCTATATGTTGAGTCGTGAATGGTTTTTGTTTTCAAACTGACACCTTGACAAACGTTAGTTGATGCTCTCTTTGCTCCTCGATGTGTTCGACATTCCCTTGCCAATCAATCTTCGCCCCTCTGTGTGACGGTGAAGAAAGCATGTCATGCGTCTGAACCACATTTATAAATCATTCGTAGCAGCTTATGGATTGTAATAAATCAAAGCGATACGGGAACCGTGCTGTCCCGAGAAAGAATTGGAAATGTTCGTATTGTCTGACTTGTCCAGCGAATAAAGGCGTCTGTTCTTCCTGTTCTTCCTTCTTCCTCGTCCATAAATGGCTTTATGGACTTTCCCCTGGCTAGCAGTCCCTCGGTTAAAATCCAGCCGCTGTTGCTGAGGTGCAGGTGGAGGAACCTATTGCGGTGAGCACGTTGCACGTTGTAACTTCCGGTTGTTGTTGTTTTCATCTCCGGGTATCCCGTGTGCCTGTTCTGTTGCTGGTAGCTTATTAACTTAAACTTAATCGATCGTTTTAAAACTCTTGATCACGGCAACTGCCTGACGTTGTAATCACACGTTACTACAGCTTAAGCACTCACAACTCTCCTTCTCTTAGCGACTGTAACTCCACAGTTGCCTACACTCTTTTCGGGTTTGCTAACGGTAGCTACTTTAGCTTGATAGCTAGCCATGGCTCTTTCCCCACCTTCTGGTGCTATTTCCTGCTCTTCCTGTCTCATGTTTGGTTACTTCCCGGCCTCCCTTACTGGTAAGGATACATGTGTTAAATGTAGTATAGTTGTTAGGTTGGAGGCGGGAATCATAGCCATAGAAGCCCGGCTCCGCATCTTAGAAAGTAACTCAGTTAAAGTAAAGCCCATGTTAGCATGTGCGGACCGGCAAAATGTAGCTCCTCTTAGCCGTCCCCCGGCAACTCCCGAGCAGCAGGGAGGCTGGGTGACTGTTCAGAAGGGGCATAACGCGAAACCCGCAGGTCCCCACCAACCCGTTCACGTATCTAACAGATATTCCCCACTCAGCGAGACACCCGCTGAGAAGCCAACTCTGGTTATTGGTAGCTCTATTATGAGACACGTGAATTTAGAGACCGAAGCCTCCACAGTCACATGCATTCCGGGGGCCAGAGCGGGCGACGTTGAGGCGCATCTTAAACTGCTGGCTAAAGATAAACGTAAATACAGTAGGATTGTTATTCACGTCGGTGGTAATGATGTTCGTTTACGCCAATCAGAATGCACAAAACTTAATGTGGAGTCGGTGTGTAGTTATGCTAAAACAATGTCGGACACCGTAATCTTCTCTGGTCCCCTCCCCAATCTGATCAATGATGACATGTATAGCCGCATGTCATCATTTCAGCGCTGGTTGTCTTGGTGGTGCCCAGCAAACAATGTGGGCTTCGTAAATAATTGGACAGCCTTCTGGGGAAAACCTGGTCTGATTAAGAGAGACGGCATTCACCCTACTTTGAAAGGTGCAGATCTCATTTCGGCAAACATTTCAGGGCTTTGTGGACGTAATCCATGACAAACTGGAGTTGAGACCAGGAGGCAGAGTCGCAGTCTTACACGCTTCTCTGCGCTCTCTCCTAGGCAGTCACCCATAGGAATCCCGAACCCAATAAAATACCCAATATTAGCGGTGTGTGTGTCTGCCCAAGGACAATTTAATGTAAAACCTAATAGAGGTGTCATACATAATAACCTAATAAAAGTAAATGTAACAACTACTACAGTGCAACAAAACAGGAAGATTAAATGTGGTCTCTTAAACATAAGATCTCTAGCATCTAAAGCAATATTGGTAAATGATTTAATATCAGATTATAATATTGATATATGCTGTCTCACTGAAACTTGGTTGAGACATGAAGAATATGTCAGCATAAATGAGGCCACTCCACCCAGCCATGTCAACACTCATATTGCTCGAGGCACGGGCCGAGGAGGTGGAGTTGCAGCAATCTTTGACTCAAGTTTACTTATCAATACTAAACCAAAATGTAATTATACCTCTTTTGAAAGCCTCGTTTTTAGTCTTACGCATCCGACCTGGAAAACTTTGCAGCCAATCTTATTTGTTACAGTGTATCGTGCACCAGGTCCTTATTCAGAATTCTTATCAGAATTCTCTGAGTTTTTATCAACTTTGGTTCTTAAAACAGACAAAGTAATTATCGTAGGTGACTTTAATATTCATGTTGACGATGATAAAAATAGCCTTACTGTTGCATTTAACTCTATATTAGATTCTGTTGGTTTCTGTCAGAGTGTAAATAAACCAACCCACTGTTATAATCACACTCTCGACCTTGTTCTGATTTATGGTATTGAAATTGAGCAACTATTAGTCGAACCGCATAATCCTGCTTTATCCGACCATTTCTTAGTAACTTTTGAAGTACTGTTACTAGACTACAAAGCATTAGTCAAAAGCTCTTGCAGCAGAAACCTATCTGTTAGTGCTATAGCCACATTTAAGGAAGAGATTCAACCAATACTTAACTCGATAGCATGTCTGCATGTAGGGGAGGAAACTTATACAAAATGTACACCACCCCAAATTGATCATGTTGTTGATAGTGCTATAGATGCGCTGCGAATAAAATTAGATTATGTTGCTCCTTTGAAAAAGAAGAAAATAAAACAACATAGATTAGCTCCATGGCATAATGCCGAAACCCGCAAAATAAAGCAAAAGTCTAGACAACTTGAAAGGATATGGCGTTCCACTAAACTTGAAGAATCTCGTTTAATTTGGCATATTACTCTCAATGAATATAAGAAAGCACTGCGTAAAGCGAGAGCAGCCTACTACTCTTCATTAATAGATGAGAATAAGAATAATGCAAGATTTCTTTTCAGCACTGTAGCCAGGCTGACAGAGAGCCACAGCTCGATTGAGCCTTCTATTCCCTTAGCACTCAGTAGTAATGATTTTATGTGCTTTTTTAACGATAAAATTGTTACTCTTAGAAACAAAATTAATGACCTCTTGCCTTCGACCAGTATAGTGTTATCAACAGCTCCCGAAATCGTAAGTTCTAATATTACACTAGATAGTAAACTAGAATGCTTTTCAGCCATTAACCTTGAACAATTACATTCAATGATTCTCTCTTCTAAACCATCAACGTGTATGTTAGACCCAATTCCAACTAAGCTGTTGAAGGAAGTTTTTCCATTAATTAGCACTTCTTTATTAAATATTATGAATATGTCTTTATTATCAGGCTATGTTCCACAATCATTCAAAGTAGCAGTGATAAAACCGCTTCTTAAAAAGCACAACCTCGATCCAGAGGTTTTAGCCAACTATAGACCTATTTCTAATCTTCCGTTCCTCTCAAAAATTCTTGAGAAAGCGGTCGCAAAACAGTTGTGTGATTACTTAAAAAACAATGATTTATTTGAAGATTTTCAGTCTGGCTTTAGAACACATCATAGCACAGAGACAGCTCTGGTTAAAGTCACAAATGATATTCTAATAGCCTCAGACAAGGGACTTGTCTCTATTCTTGTTTTGCTCGATCTTAGTGCTGCATTTGATACTATCGACCATGATATCCTATTGCAAAGACTAGAGCACTTAGTTGGCATACAGGGAACTGCTTTAGGCTGGTTTAGGTCCTATCTATCTGAACGCTCTCAGTTTGTACGTGTTAACGATGAATCTTCCACGCAAACCAAAGTTAGCCATGGAGTGCCACAGGGCTCAGTGCTCGGACCTATTTTGTTCACATTATATATGCTTCCGTTAGGCAATATTATAAGGAATCATTCTGTAAACTTTCATTGTTATGCGGATGATACTCAACTATATTTATCAATCAAGCCTGATGAAATTAATCATCTAAATAAAATTCAAGACTGCCTTAAGGACTTAAAAACGTGGATGACCTTAAACTTTTTGATGTTAAACACGACCAAAACTGAAGTTATTGTACTTGGCCCGAAGAATCTACGAAACAAATTATCTAAAGACATACTAACTATGGATGGCATTAATTTGGCCTCCAGTGAGACTGTAAGGAATCTTGGTGTTATATTTGATCAGGATTTATCCTTTAACGCCCACATAAAATCAATTTCAAGGACCGCCTACTTCCATCTACGTAACATTGCAAAAATCAGGCATATCTTGCCTCAAAACGATGCAGAGAAACTAGTCCATGCATTTGTTACTTCTAGGCTGGATTATTGTAACTCTTTATTATCAGGGAGTACCAAGAAGTCAATCAAGTCGCTTCAGCTGATTCAAAATGCTGCGGCTCGTGTACTAACCAGAGTTAGGAAAAGGGACCACATTACTCCTGTTCTGGCTACCTTACACTGGCTCCCTATAGAACACAGGATAGAATTTAAAATTCTTCTTCTCGCCTACAAAGCCCTTAATGGGCAGGCGCCATCTTACCTTAAAGAACTCATTATACCCTACTGTCCTACTAGGGCATTGCGTTCCAAGAATGCAGGGTTGTTGGTTGTTCCTAGAATCTTTAAAAGTACAATGGGAGCCAGAGCCTTTTCTTATCAAGCTCCACATTTGTGGAATCAGCTTCCAGTTTGTGTTCGGGCGGCAGACACCCTATCCGTTTTTAAGAGTGCGCTTAAGACCTTCCTTTTTGATAAAGCTTATAGTTAGGGCTGATTAGATTCAGCCCCTAGTTTTGCTGATATAGGCTTAGTTTGTCGGGGGACATCTTACTTCTTCCTTCTCTCTGTCTATACCCGTGTACACTCATGTTCCGATTAACCCAGCTTCCCCAAATGTCTTTCTTTTTGGTGTCTATATACGCTGGGATCCGGAGTCATGGATGATCCTGCGGTCCTGTGTCCTGGATCGCGAGCGCTGGATCTTGAGTCGTGGCTGTGGTCCTGGATCATAGGTCCTGGATGGATATCCTCGTGGATTCATCTTCCTATTATACACACATGCATTTCCAAACATTTGGACTACCTATGTTGCAAATGTATTATCTTTTCAATTTACACACGGCATCTATTGCACGTCTGTCCGTCCTGGGAGAGGGATCCCTCCTCTGTTGCTCTCCCTGAGGTTTCTCCCATTTTTCCCTTTAAACTGGGTTTTCTTTGGAAGTTTTTCCTTGTACGATGTGAGGGTCTAAGGACAGAGGGTGTCGTATTGTCATACTGATATTCTGTACACACTGTGAAGACCACTGAGACAAATGTAACATTTGTGATATTGGGCTATATAAATAAACATTGATTGATTGATTGATTGATTCTTCGCTGCTAATAACAGCGTGTTAGCACATTAGTTGATGTTTTCCCCCGTCTGTAAAGCTCCGTTTTTCCCTAACTGGTGTCGACGCTCTGACTCCGGTAATTAGATTCCCTCAGTAAATAAATACACATCGACTTCTTCTCCAGCACCCAGCTGCAGCCCTCTCTTTACCCGATGTCTTTGTACATTATCTCAAATTGATTGTGCTTTAAAAAAGCAATTACAATTTATTCTATTCGCGATCAGATAACGATTATGAGGTGCCTGAAAGGGACTCTTTAGCGGTAAACCATGCATGGACGGGGAGTCAGGGGAGGCAGCGAGGGGACGTGATGCATCCAGATGAGCTGGGATGGGGCTTGTGAAGGCCGTTAGTCAAAGATGATGACTCCAGCCCCCATGCTGGCAGTGCATTGTGGGCAGAGAGGGGGGGGGGGGGAGCTTCGTGGGCGCTTTGGGCATCTGCACGGCGACTCGGCTGCTCATCAGTCACAGAGGAGAAAGCGTGGTTTGCTTCTGAGGCAGCTAATGCCCTCGCTCTGTCACATCATTAGTGACAGAGCTTTAAGTTGCTATTCTGGTGCCTTCATTTGGCACACAGGGGTTTGCAGGGACACACGCGGAGATACGACAGCAACACGGACAGGGAGCTTCACATGCTGCTTTAAAAGAGCAGAGAACAACACCTCAGGCCCTGTGTGACCCTGGCTCTCCAACTGCGGTCTCCACTGGTGCTTTTAGAAGCAACTAACTTCATACTCAATGCTCTAATAACTCTCAGTGAGAAGCCATCTTTGATCAGCCATCTACATATCCAACACCATCCCGATAGCCTCGGGTGCAACTCCCATGGGATGTACGGCCCCATGCCATAGATGCACACTCAATCTAAGCTGTTTCTCATTCTGTTCAGAGAATAACGATAAGGCCCATGTCCTAATGGCGCCTTTGTCCGAGCACTTGAGTCTTTAAAAAAAAAATCAAACAAGAAGAGAGTCCACGATGTTGCCACCACACACAGGCGCTTTTCTTTTTGTTCAAGGTATTCGTTAGGCTATAGAGTGCCTTTAATATAGATGCAGTGTTGAAACCCTTTTTCAAATTCCTACATATGGAGTGGATGCAATTAGGCGCTTTCACACCGGACTACTTTTCCCGTAGTTCCGATAGTTCCTGGGATTTTGCGTTCACACCAAAAAGAGGACTTAGTTCAGAGAACTTTTCCCCCCTGTTCAGTGCCTGCTAGAGAGGTGGGACTATTCTGATTGGCTGGGCGAATTGCAAACCACGCCCCGTAAAACTCTGAAAAGTTTTGTGAAGCCGCCATTGTATTTGCTGGCATTAGCATTATTAGCATTAGCATTAGCATTATTAGCATTAGCCCCGCGCAGAAACGCAGAGAGACTAACTTATGGCAACACAAAATAAAACATGGGAGCGGTGGAGATGAGGAGGTGTCGGCGTTCTGGCGATTTACTCGGAAGGCTTCAGTAGAAGCTGCTGGGACTCCCAGCAGCTTCTACTGAAGCCTTCCCCAACTCCGGGGACTTCCGGCCGGGGACTTTGGGCGGCAGTATACGCCGTGAAGTGGTTTGCGGCCTGCCAGTAAACCCAAAGCAGAAGAAGAAGAAGTGACGTCAGCGGCTTCATTTGCCTAATCCACCCCCAGGAACTTATTCCGGTGTGAACGCGATCGGCTCTTAGTTCTCTCAGTTCCAACTAAGTGCTGGGAACTAAGAACGGCAAAGTACTTGGTGTGAAAGCGGCTACTGAGTTGTCTACAGACTTGGGAGTTAAACACAGGTATTTAGCAGTGGACATCCCATAAAGGCTGCTATCTCTAACCAGAGATCCAACCAACGGCCTATATCTGCCGTGTCCTTCTGTGCCCACCGCCTCGTTTATGATAGCGCTTCCAGAGGGAAATATCTCATTCATAAAACCTGTGAGAGCGAGCAGCTTCCGATTGGATGTAATGGTAAAGAATACAAGTCAAATAAATACATGGTAACACAAACAGATAATAGTGCTAGCTACATGTGACACGATGTGAAGATATGTCTGTGATTAAAATACTTGTTTTTTTTAAGGATGCTCTTCCCAGTGACCTTTCTACGGAAAATGGCACTAAAGCTGCTTCAAAGTAATACGCAGTAAAGTGGCTCTGTGCTCTCGTTGCAATTGGTTTCCTCTGGAGGAGTGGTGCCACCGACAAGGAGGAAGAGCTACATTTCACTAACGGCCTTAACAACTTTCCCCTCAGTCCCATGGGAGCCTGCCTGCAGACCTCCACTCTCAGGACAGTTCCGGTGCAGACCTCCACTCTCAGGACCCCTCCACTGTCAGTACAGGAAGTGACGATTCTGACGCGTTTTTTCCCCGCCCACCGAAGGACTCGTTTAATGGAAGTTTTCAAATCACAATGGAGACTCATCACGGAGGTGATGAGTCCGACCACCGTGCACTTTGGGTCGGCCTTGGTCAAGCCCTTTTGACCCCCCCAGCCTGGTTCTCGTAAAAGTTTTTCGCTCAAATGACACCATGGAGATATGTAACGGGAGTTGACAGGGGACTCTGCCCTCCTCACGAGTGCCTATTTTCGGACACTTTTTTCCACTTTTCCCCGGTTTTATTATTTTTTAGGTTATTTCACCCGGTTTCTACCGGGGACATTGCCCGGTCTCGGGTGTCCCCCCACGCCCTGTGTCCAGCCCCCCCCCACACTCATCCATATATTAACGGATTTTGACAATTTTTGTTGCGTTTTTCTCCTCTCACTGATCGAATGGCAAACGCGACCCACTGTCGGAGGGCCTCCGCGCCGGCCGATATGAAGCGTGACCAAGACGCACCGTCCAGGGGTCCCACGGGTCCCACGGGTCCCGCAGCGGTGTGGAGGTTCCCAGCTGGAACCTCCCCACCTCCGCCGCGGTGCACCCGGCAAACACGGTTGTTTCTCGAACCTTCCACTGTTGTCTAGCGGGTGTAACTAAAATACAAGATGTCGTATTTATATATATAAATAAATATAAATATTATATAGATAATATATAATTATCTATATAATTATAATAAATATTATATAGATAATAAGTGTCAGTGCTATTTTATGTTGTATTAGCGGGCATTTCCTGTTTGGAAAGTGGTGCTGTACTGAGAGTAAACAATACAAGGTGTCCCTATTTTTATATATATCTATATACTTTATGTATATAATAAGTGTCAGTACGATTTTATTTTGTATTTGCGTGCATTTCCTGTTCTGAAAGTGGCGCTGCGGCTGTACTGATAGTAACTACAATACAAGATGTCCGTATATATATCTATATATATATATATATACATATATACATATGTATTATATTAAGTGTCACGATCCGATTTTATTTTGTATTTGCGTGCATTTCCTATTTGGAAAGTGGCACTGTACTGATAGTGGTGATTTTATTTTGGAATTCTTAGCGTGCACTTCCTGTACTGACAGTGGAGGTGTCCTGACAGTGGAGGTGTCCTGAGAGTGGAGGTGTCCTGAGAGTGGAGGTCTGCACCGGAACTGTCCTGAGAGTGGAGGTCTGCAGGCAGACCCCTCTCCTCAGTCCTGCTAACCTGTCGTCACGCAACAAAGCTGCATGGGCCATAACAGTATACAACATGTGTCCCCTCTTCTTCATGTCTCTTCTACATCAACATGTGTCCCCTCTTCTTCATGTCTCTTCTACATCAACATGTGTCCCCTCTTCTTCATGTCTCTTCTACATCAACATGTGTCCCCTCTTCTTCATGTCTCTTCTTCATCAATATGTGTCCCCTCTTCTTCATGTCTCTTCTACATCAACATGTGTCCCCTCTTCTACATCAACATGTGTCCCCTCTTCTTCATGTCTCTTCTACATCAACATGTGTCCCCTCTTCTCCGTGTCTCTTCTACATCAACATGTGTCCCCTCTTCTTCATGTCTCTTCTACATCAACATGTGTCCCCTCTTCTTCATGTCTCTTCTACATCAACATGTGTCCCCTCTTCTTCATGTCTCTTCTTCATCAATATGTGTCCCCTCTTCTTCATGTCTCTTCTACATCAACATGTGTCCCCTCTTCTACATCAACATGTGTCCCCTCTTCTTCATGTCTCTTCTACATCAACATGTGTCCCCTCTTCTCCGTGTCTCTTCTACATCAACATGTGTCCCCCTCTTCTTCATGTCTCTTCTACATCAACATGTGTCCCCTCTTCTTCATGTCTCTTCTACATCAACATGTGTCCCCTCTTCTTCATGTCTCTTCTACATCAACATGTGTCCCCTCTTCTACATCAACATGTGTCCCCTCTTCTTCATGTCTCTTCTACATCAACATGTGTCCCCTCTTCTACATCAACATGTGTCCCCTCTTCTTCATGTCTCTTCTTCATCAATATGTGTCCCCTCTTCTTCATGTCTCTTCTACATCAACATGTGTCCCTCTTCTACATCAACATGTGTCCCCTCTTCTTCATGTCTCTTCTACATCAACATGTGTCCCCTCTTCTTCATGTCTCTTCTACATCAACATGTGTCCCCTCTTCTTCATGTCTCTTCTACATCAACACGTGTCCCCTCTTCTTCATGTCTCTTCTACATCAACATGTGTCCCCTCTTCTTCATGTCTCTTCTATATCCACATGTGTCCCCTCTTCTTCGTGTCTCTTCTACATCCACATGTGTCCCCTCTTCTTCATGTCTCTTCTACATCAACATGTGTCCCCTCTTCTTCATGTCTCTTCTACATCAACATGTGTCCCCTCTTCTTCATGTCTCTTCTACATCAACATGTGTCCCCTCTTCTTCATGTCTCTTCTACATCAACATGTGTCCCCTCTTCTCCATGTCTCTTCTACATCAACATGTGTCCCCTCTTCTACATCAACATGTGTCCCCTCTTCTTCATGTCTCTTCTACATCAACATGTGTCCCCTCTTCTACATCAACATGTGTCCCCTCTTCTTCATGTCTCTTCTTCATCAATATGTGTCCCCTCTTCTTCATGTCTCTTCTACATCAACATGTGTCCCCTCTTCTACATCAACATGTGTCCCCTCTTCTTCATGTCTCTTCTACATCAACATGTGTCCCCTCTTCTCCGTGTCTCTTCTACATCAACATGTGTCCCCTCTTCTTCATGTCTCTTCTACATCAACATGTGTCCCCTCTTCTTCATGTCTCTTCTACATCAACATGTGTCCCCTCTTCTTCATGTCTCTTCTACATCAACATGTGTCCCCTCTTCTTCATGTCTCTTCTACCATCAACATGTGTCCCTCTTCTACCATGTCTCTTCTACATCAACATGTGTCCCCTCTTCTACATCAACATAGTGTCCCCTCTTCTTCATGTCTCTTCTACATCAACATGTGTCCCCTCTTCTACATCAACATGTGTCCCCTCTTCCTTCATGTCTCTTCTACATCAATCATGTGTCCCCTCTTCTTCATGTCTCTACATCAACATGTGTCCCCTCTCTTCAATCAACATGTGTCCCCTCTTCTTCATGTCTCTTCTACATCAACATGTGTCCCCTCTTCTTCAGTTGTCTCTTCTACATCAACATGTGTCCCCTCTTCTTCATGTCTCTTCTACATCAACATGTGTCCCCTCTTCTTCATGTCTCTTCTACATCAACATGTGTCCCCTCTTCTTCATGTCTCTTCTACATCAACATGTGTCCCCTCTTCTACATCAAACATGTGTCCCCTCTTCTTCATGTCTCTTCTACATCACATGTGTCCCCTCTTCTACATCAACATGTGTCCCCTCTTCTTCATGTCTCTTCTTCATCAAATGTGTCCCCTCTTCTTCATGTCTCTTCTACATCAACATGTGTCCCCTCTTCTACATCAACATGTGTCCCCTCTTCTTCATGTCTCTTCTACATCAACATGTGTCCCCTCTTCTTCATGTCTCTTCTACATCAACATGTGTACCCTTCTTCTTCATGTCTCTTCTACATCAACACGTGTCCCCTCTTCTTCATGTCTCTTCTACATCAACATGTGTCCCCCTCTTCTTCATGTCTCTTCTATATCCACATGTGTCCCCTCTTCTTCGTGTCTCTTCTACATCCACATGTGTCCCCTCTTCTTCATGTCTCTTCTACATCAACATGTGTCCCCTCTTCTTCATGTCTCTTCTACATCAACATGTGTCCCCTCTTCTTCATGTGTCTTCTACATCAACATGTGTCCCCTCTTCTTCATGTCTCTTCTACATCAACATGTGTCCCCTGTTCTTCATGTCTCTTCTACATCAACATGTGTCCCCTCTTCTTCACGTCTCTTCTACATCAACATGTGTCCCCTCTTCTTCATGTCTCTTCTACATCAACATGTGTCCCCTCTTCATGTCTCTTCTACATCAACATGTGTCCCCTCTTCTACATCAGCAGGTGTCCCCTCTTCTTCATGTCTCTTCTACATCAACATGTGTCCCCTCTTCATGTCTCTTCTACATCAACATGTGTCCCCTCTTCTACATCAGCATGTGTCCCCTCTTCTTCATGTGTCTTCTACATCAACATGTGTCCCCTCTTCTTCATGTCTCTTCTACATCAACATGTGTCCCCTCTTCTCCATGTCTCTTCTACATCAACACGTGTCCCTCTTCTTCATGTCTCTTCTACATCAACACGTGTCCCCTCTTCTTCATGTCTCTTCTACATCAACATGTGTCCCCTCTTCTTCATGTCTCTTCTACATCAACATGTGTCCCCTCTTCTTCGTGTCTCTTCTACATCAACATGTGTCCCCTCTTCTTCATGTCTCTTCTACATCAACATATGTCCCCTCTTCTCCATGTCTCTTCTACATCAACATGTGTCCCCTCTTCTACATCAACATGTGTCCCCTCTTCTTCATGTCTCTTCTACATCAACATGTGTCCCCTCTTCTTCATGTCTCTTCTTCATCAATATGTGTCCCCTCTTCTTCATGTCTCTTCTACATCAACATGTGTCCCCTCTTCTACATCAACATGTGTCCCCTCTTCTTCATGTCTCTTCTACATCAACATGTGTCCCCCTCTTCTCCGTGTCTCTTCTACATCAACATGTGTCCCCTCTTCTTCATGTCTCTTCTACATCAACATGTGTCCCCTCTTCTTCATGTCTCTTCTACATCAACATGTGTCCCCTCTTCTTCATGTCTCTTCTACATCAACATGTGTCCCCTCTTCTACATCAACATGTGTCCCTCTTCTTCATGTCTCTTCTACATCAACATGTGTCCCCTCTTCTACATCAACATGTGTCCCCTCTTCTTCATGTCTCTTCTTCATCAATATGTGTCCCCTCTTCTTCATGTCTCTTCTACATCAACATGTGTCCCCTCTTCTACATCAACATGTGTCCCCTCATTTCTTCATGTCTCTTCTACATCAACATGTGTCCCCTCTTCTTCATGTCCTCTTCTACATCAACATGTGTCCCCTCTTCTTCATGTCTCTTCTACATCAACACGTGTCCCCTCTTCTTCATGTCTCTTCTACATCACATGTGTCCCCTCTTCTTCATGTCCTCTTCTACAATCCACATGTGTCCCCTCTTCTTTGTGTCTCTTTCTACATCACATGTGTCCCCCTCTTCTTCATGTCTCTTCTACATCAACATGTGTCCCCTCTTCTTCATGTCTCTTCTACATCAACATGTGTCCCCTCTTCTTCATGTCTCTTCTACATCAACATGTGTCCCCTCTTCTTCATGTCTCTTCTACATCAACATGTGTCCCCTCTTCGTCATGTCTCTTCTACATCAACATGTGTCCCCTCTTATACATCAGCATGTGTCCCCTCTTCTTCATGTGTCTTCTACATCAACATGTGTCCCCTCTTCTTCATTTCTCTTCTACATCAACATGTGTCCCCTGTTCTTCATGTCTCTTCTACATCAACATGTGTCCCCTCTTCTTCACGTCTCTTCTACATCAACATGTGTCCCCTCTTCATGTCTCTTCTACATCAACATGTGTCCCCTCTTCTCCATGTCTCTTCTACATCAACATGTGTCCCCTCTTCATGTCTCTTCTACATCAACATGTGTCCCCTCTTCTACATCAGCATGTGTCCCCTCTTCTTCATGTGTCTTCTACATCAACATGTGTCCCCTCTTCTTCATGTCTCTTCTACATCAACATGTGTCCCCTCTTCTCCATGTCTCTTCTACATCAACACGTGTCCCCTCTCTTCATGTCTCTTCTACATCAACATGTGTCCCCTCTTCTTCATGTCTCTTCTACATCAACATGGTCCCCTCTTCTTCATGTCTCTTCTACATCAACATTGTGTCCCCTCTTCTTCATGTCTTTCCACATCAACATGTGTCCCCTCTTCTTCATGTCTCTTCTACATCAACATGTGTCCCCTCTTCTTCGTGTCTCTTCTACATCAACATGTGTCCCCTCTTCTCATGTCTCTTCTACATCAACATGTGTCCCCTCTTCTCCGTGTCTCTTCTACATCAACATGTGTCCCCTCTTCTTCATGTCTCTTCTACATCAACATTGTGTCCCCCTCTCTTCATGTCTCTTCACATCAACATGTGTCCCCTCTTCTCTTCATGTCTCTTCTACATCAACATGGGTCCCTCTTCTACATCAACATGTGTCCCCTCTTCTTCATGTCTCTTCTACATCAACATGTGTCCCCCTCTTCTACATCAACATGTGTCCCCTCTTCTTCATGTCTCTTCTTCATCAATAGGTTCCCCTCTTCTTCATGTCTCTTCTACATCAACATGTGTCCCCTCTTCTACATCAACATGTGTCCCCTCTTCTTCATGTCTCTTCTACATCAACATGTGTCCCCCTCTTCTTCATGTCTCTTCTACATCAACATGTGTCCCCTCTTCTTCATGTCTCTTCTACATCAACACGGTCCCCCTCTTCATTCTTCTTCTACATCATGTGTCCCCTCTTCTTCATGTCTCTTCTACATCCACATGTGTCCCCTCTTCTTTGTGTCTCTTCTACATCCACATGTGTCCCCTCTTCTTCATGTCTCTTCTACATCAACATGTGTCCCCTCTTCTTCATGTCTCTTCTACATCAACATGTGTCCCCTCTCTTCATGTCTCTTCTACATCAACATGTGTCCCCTCTTCTTCATGTCTCTTCTACATCAACATGTGTCCCCTCTTCGTCATGTCTCTTCTACATCAACATGTGTCC